>NC_142954.1:2429500-2582000 GCF_046866305.1 Octopus bimaculoides
TATATGTATTTACATATATATATATATGTATATATATATATATATATATATGTATATGCTGGTTATGGCATACATAAAGTATTGGCAATTTGGCGATTTTGCATTAAATATTGTCTAGTGGCAGTATTCGACACGAAACCGACGGTATGCTATAACCAATGATATATATAGCTTGACGATAAAAATATACCCACTCTATTACTTATGTTGAGCGTACTGTTTTCCCCCTAACATATGGACAACTAACAGATTGTATATATATATATATATATATATATATATATATATAAGTACATACATGTATGTGTATATACATACATGTATGTGTGTGTATATATATATATATATATATATATATATATATATATTTTGGTGCATGGTCGATGTACTAATAAACATGAAAGTAGTCGAAACGTCCTTCACTTTTAGCTTCTAAGTCTTCTGTTGCTTGTACGCATGTTAGATTTTCATAGCGAGACTAAATAAATGTTTATTTAACATATTGTCTTTGATATCTGTATACACATTCATTCATGTCCGTTCTGTGTTGGTCCTTTTATGCTAGCCATACATACATACATACATACACAAACAAAAATACTCTGTTGTGGATGTTGAAATTCCTACGAAGGAGACTTGGATCTAGGTTAGAAACCAGCTCATTCTCTACCGGCAAGAAATCTTGAAATAAAACTGAACAATGACAGACATACATACATACATACATACATACATACATATATATAATAGAATTAGAAATAGAAAATCTTTGGTATAGTGATATATATTTGAAAGAATGACTAGAAATGACATTCCTGATAAATTTCCCACTTTAATAATTAGATGTTATAAACATTTAATTTAAATGATTTATAAACATCTAATTATTAGTGGAAAAATTATCGGAAAAGCTATTCCAATTCATTGTTTTCACCACTATGGTGTGGCTGGCTTAGAAATTCCTGGCAACAAAGTTACCTTTCATTAAGATAATCTCAATCTGATGATTACCTACGTTAAGCATAACTCACTGCATTGAGCTAAGAAACATATGTAGTAAGCATTTTACTTGTTCCATTCCGACAGTTTGGATTTTTATTTGTATTTTTAGCAGCTTGAGTCGCTAACTATGACCTATATAGAAACCATCAGCTCCTCAAATTTCCTGAGTTTAATCAAATTAAAATTAATCGTAATTATCAAATGAATATATAATTTCATGAAATATTCCCAAATATTTGTCTTCTTGACTTATCAATACTCATCAATAGCTTTATTAAAAGTATTGATTTAATTGGAATGTCTCCAACTTGTTTTACACAAGCTAAGATTTAAAATTATGACAGCTATTTAATGAAGAAAAAAATAAAGATTAATTAATTAACTTACGCTTGCATTGAATCCCATGACCAAAAGTGCACGTGCACTCTCCTGAGATGGAAGAAAAGGTCTGTCCTACAGGGTGCATTTTACCATCATAGTAACACTCTGTAACCAAATAACAAGGAGAAATAATATCAGGTGGTTTAGGCTCATAGTTTATAGAACTGTGTCATGAAAATAACCAATCAGTTTCAAGAGATCAATAGATCAATTGTTACAAAAGTAAAGTTAATGTCTTAGGTAGAAATAATCACAGAAGTAAAAAAAGTTGCTGATTCAGATCATGAAAACTACAGAAAGAGTTACAACCCAATTAATTACAAAGGGGATTAGATTGGATGAGATTCGTGTTCTATTAAAGTCAGTGTGCATATAGTGCACAATGCAGATGTGTTGAGAAGAAAATTGGACATAAGTAGAATCAGATATAATGTGCAAGAGAGAAGACTCTGCTGGTCTGGCCATGTGATGTGAATGGATGAGGACAGCCACATAAAGAATTGCTAACCCTTCAATGTGAATGGAGCTTGTTCCTGTATAACAAGAGAACTGTGTCTGTTCTTCTACTTTAGTTACTCCAAGGCAACACTATAAGATTTGGGTTACAGTCGATGCTCGGACCCAGGATGGTGTGAAATGAACGCCATCTATGAATTAAAATTAGACAGTATAAAATGAATAAGAATTAATTATGGTCCAATTCAAAGTAAATTAAAATTAAACTCTTTAAAATGATTACACATTAATTATTTGCTCCAATTAATCTGAGGTAAATTATAATTACTCCCTATAGGTGTCATCAACATAACATACACAAATCACAACGGTCAATGTTTGACCGGTAAATTACCAGGGGCTGGGGGTGGTACTGATCTTCTTTCATGAACAGATGGTAGTTTAGTAGCCATAAAGTCTGTAAGGAGAAGAATTAAGTAAATTTGAGTTTAATCAAATTAAAATTAATCGTAATTAGCAAATGAATATATAATTTTATAAACAGAAAGCATTGATAAATCAATTAATAGATATGTCATATACGAGTGAGAAACATACCCAAATATTTGTCTTCTTGACTTATCAATACTCATCAATAGTTCAATTTAAAGTATTGATTTGATTGGAATATCTCCAACTTGTTTTACCCAAGCTAAGATGTGAACTCATGACAGCTATTTAATGAAGAAAAAAATAAAGATTAAATAATTAACTTACCATTGCATTGAACCCCATTATCCAAAGTGCACGTGCACTCTCCCGAAATGGAAGAAAAGATCTGTCCTACAGGGTATATTTTACCATCATAGTAACACTCTGTGACCAAATAACAAGGAGAAATAATATCAGGTGGTTTAGTTTCGTAGTTTATAGAGCTGTGTAATAACTGGAACCAATTAGTCTAGACAAATCAATAATTAATAGTTTATAGAGCTGTGTCATGAAAATAACCAATCAGTTTCAGGAGATCAATAGATCAATTGTTACAAAGGTAAAGTTAATGTCCTAGGTAGAAGTAATCAGAGAAGTAAAAAATTTGCTGGCTCAGATCATGAAAACTACAGAAAGAGTTACAACCCAATTAATTGGAAAGGGGATTAGATTGGATGAGATTCGTGTTCTGTTAATGTCAGTGTGCATATACTGCACAGTGCAGATGTGTTGAGAGGAAAATTGGACATAAGCAGAATCAGATATAATGTGCAAGAGAGAAGACTCTGCTGGTCTGGCCATGTGATGTGAATGGATGAGGACAGCCACATAAAGAATTGCTAACCCTTCAATGTGAATGGAGCTTGTTCCTGTATAACAAGAGACCTGTGTCTGTTTTTCTATCATACTTTAGTTGTTCAACACCTAGCATAAAGCCACCATCATCTCTACTACAACTCCGTTCAGTTGAAGGCCTTTTCATTGTTTTGTGAGCCATCTCACTTGTGCTGGGGTCATGAAAAGACACACCTTGTACACTCTGTAGAGTGGCTGGCATTAGGAAGGGCTTTGAGCTATAAAAACCATGCAAGAACAGATATTTGCACTCAGCGCAGTCTTGTGGCTCATGAGACCCTGGTAAACCATCCAACCTATTCCAACATGCAAGGACAACATTAAATAATGATATGCATTTATATATGTGCACACACACACATATATATATATATATATGCCTGTGCGTGTGTGTTGATAGAAAGATAGAAACATATAGAATAAACAAAACAATAACAAACAAATACCAGGAACTGCATAGGAAGTCACAAATGAGTCTTGAAAACGATGATTTTTACCACCAAGCATACTTCTAAGGCTGCGACAGTCACCTGAAAGAACCAATAATAATAATAATAAACAAATGTATAAAAGAAACATTGACTTCATTTAGTTTATTTATTTATAAGAAATGTGTGAGTAGCTTGTTGTTGATTGTGTCTTGTGTAAAATAATAATGTCACAAACGAGGAAATAAATTTAATTTCACAAGATTGTCATTATATACACTGGTCAATTATATCACATGTAGTAAAATCATATGTAAAACAATTAAAGTAATCAAGCAAGGAATTTTAATTAATTAGGTAGGATATATGTCATAATAGGGAAAGAAAATAATTATTATTAACTAAATGATTCAGTGTAATCAAGAAATACATGGAAGATGAGACTGATTTAATTAAAATTAGCTAAAAATAGAATTATTGAGGAGTAAATCTGGTCTTTGTTTCAAATGGGATAACTCTGAGTATGTTTCAGTATTATTTGACCTCTTCAGTGAAGTATAATCTATCTATTATTGCCAGATTTATGAAAGAACTGAGAAAATATTTAGTATTCTAATGAATGAATAACGAGTGGCATGAAATCTTAAAAGACTGACTGTAGTAAAAATTAAAAAATAGCCAAGAACGTCAGCCACGACATCACCCAGACATACCTATTTGGAACTAAGAGAACTTCATTGACAGAATGTTAAATTTGAAATAACAACAAAGTAGTTAAAACTTAAAAACTTCAAGAGATAACGAAAAATGATGAAGAACAAGAGAAATAATGATGATGAATTGTGTAAAGGAATAAAAGAAAAATGGTAAATGTGGAATATGATATTAAGGATTTCTTTGACATCTCCTTTACCTGTTGAGATGGCTGCAATAAAGAAGCAGAATACGGAGAGATGTGTCAGCATGTTGTAGTTTTCCTGTGGTTGGTAAGAATGGTGAAGTTTTGGTAGTTTTCAGGTCTTTTATAGCAAAATGGAACATCAATAGGATTAATGGCTTATCAACAGGATTAACATCACGGAAAATAATCTATTGTTAATGATGTAATATCAGTAGGATTAATGTCTTATGAATAGGTTTAACAGCTTAGTATAATAATCCATTGTTGTTGATCTAATATCAATGGGATTAATGTTTTATTGTCGCGTATTGAACTCCTAATCAATATACAACAAATGCTGTACACTTGTTTAGTAAATTAAAAGCCGCCAGTCAAATGGCACGCACGAGTTTTATGTGAACTTGTCCATTTTATACATGTGAGTGTGTGTGTATATATATATATATATATATGTATATATATCATCATCGTCGTTTAACATCCGTTTTCAATGCTAGCATGCGTTGGACATATATATATATATATGTGTGTGTATGTAAGTGTGTGTGTATATATATACATTTTATGAAGAAAGCTGCAGAGACATCACAAAAACTGGTACTCAGAGTTTCACGTTCCCCATTTGTCAGACAGTTTTGGTTTGTCCAACAAACAGGAACGTGAAACTCTGAGTAACAGTTTTTGTAGCTTTATCAATAAAGCATATTACTCTACCTCCACTATTCGAGTACTGTTTTTTCCACCTTACTTCACATTTACATGCTTACTCTGGTATATATATATATATATATATATATACCAGAGTAAGCTAACTAGCCCAATTGACTTGCTTCTTCTTGTGTTTGTTTCTCCATTCTCCATTTAATTATATATATATATATATATATATATGTATAAAGAGAGAAAAGAATACACACTCTAATACACGACCTATGTTATAATCCCCACTCTTGTTTATACAACAAATGGGGCAAAACTAGCCGGTATACAGCACTTACTCGGTATTACATGTATCTTTGGGTTTGGTTGAATCCAATACCCTTCTTAACCTTATATATATATATATATATATATATATATATATATGTATATATTGCGATTAAAATAAATGGAGACACACAATTGATTCCATTGCTACAGGATCACGGTTGATGTTGTTACCCTTTCTCATACATTCTGCTGTTGGTTGTGTTTCCACTACAGTGAGATAGAAATTCGCAGTTTACAGCTATTTGATCCTTGTTCCTAAATCTGTGCTTATGAAATAAGAAAATTACAAAACTTCACAATGGCATCATCGCTGATAGAGCAAGGGAAATCTCTAGGTGAAATAAACTTACAATCGATCGAAGACGTCTCAACCTGGCTCATGCCCTTCAAAGCAAAAATTTACGTGGATGAATTAGAGGATATCCTAGAAGATAATGACCGAAGTCCTATAGTTATGAAATTAATTTATTTTGTAGAGATACAAGCATTAAAAATTATCTGAGATATCAATATCCCAAAGAACGTTATGAAAATGATTTACAAGGACCTAAAAATTTCAGGCCTTGTGCCTTTATTAGAAAGGATTATTATAAATTCTTTGCCATATCTCTGAGTGGCCGCACACTAGGATTACATTGATCTAAACTGATGTAATCCAGAGAGATTTCAGCATTAAAACAAAACACAAGTTCTCTCAATATTTTCATTGCTCTTCATAATCGTTGTCAGGTTTTTTTCTTCTTTTTTTTAAATGTTTATCACATTTTTTAAATATTAGCTGTTGAAAATAAATCAAAATTATAATATTACTTGCGCTTGTTTTATACAAACATATCGATCAGGTTGTAATATCTTTTATTTACTAAAACACTTCTGAAAGTAAATAGCAAACAGCTGTCAATGTTTACTGATTTCTTTGGCAAAGTTAAGAGAGATTAAAATTTAATTTTCAGTATAAACTTCTTAATTGATTTGATAGCTTTATAAACATCCCATTGAGAACCTACAGCTGAGCAGGTGTTACTGTGTAGCCGAGAAGTTCATGTTGTTACCTAGTGGTTCCTGGATCAATATCTCACTGTGCTGCACCTTGAGCAAGTGACTTTTATTTCAACCTCATTTCAGGCAACGTGAAATACTAAAGGACATAATGTATTAGAGGAATCAAACTTGCAGTTTCATGATCATGCGCTCAATAGCCTAATCACTAGGCTACGTGCCAAGGGAGTTAGCAGGGTCATTGAAGAACCAAATAGAATGCCTTGCAGCGTTCTTTTCAGCTCTCTATGTTCTGAGTTCAAATCCCACTAGCTGAAGACGGGATCACTACTTGTCCTAAATCTGAAGTTGACTACTGACTGTCATTTCTACTAGGAACATTCTAGGTTCAATCCCATGGTCCTTCATGGCTGAAGGGAGTCGGTTTTTTTTTTTTAAGTACTTGTTAGTAGACTATAAGTTCATAATTTGCTAGAGAATAATTCCTCATTTCACATGTAGTAAGCAGCAGTGTGTATTTGTTTGTGTCTTTTTAAGTGACTGTTTGTCACAAATGACTTTCCACACATTCCACAATGGTAGAATTTTTCTCCACTGTGTCTACGTTTGTGAACTAGAAGATTGGAATTATCTGAGAAGGATTTTCCACATAACTCACACTGAAACGGTTTGTCTCCACTGTGTATTATTCTGTGTCTCGTTAAATTACTATTATCGACAAATGATTTTCCACATATTTCACAAGGATACGGTTTTTCTCCAGTGTGACTACGTCGATGAACTATAAGATGAGAGTTAACAGAAAACGATTTCCCACAAACATCACAGTGAAACGGGTTTTCGCCCGTGTGTATTATTAAGTGTCTTTTCAAGAGACTGTTAGTGATAAATGATTTCCCACAGATATCACACTGGAAGGGTTTATCTCCAGTGTGTATCATTTTATGTTTTGTTAGATAACTATTATCAACAAAATATTTCCCACATATTTCACAGTGAAATGGTTTTTCTCCAGTATGGCTACGTATATGGACGACAAGATTCGAATTCTTAATAAAAGATTTACCACATACTTCACAATGGAAGAACTTCTCTCCCGTATGTATTCTTTTGTGGCTTGTTAAATTACTGTTAGAAACAAAAGATTTGCCGCACGTTTCACAACAGAAAGGTCTTTCTCCCGTATGTATTCTTCTGTGAGTTGTTAAATCACTGTTGTTAACAAAAGACTTCCCACACACATCACAGTGAAACTGTTTCTCTCCAGTGTGTATTTTAGTATGTCTTATTAATTTACTATTAGAAACAAAACACTTCCCGCATAATTCGCAACGGAAAGGTTTTTCTCCAGTATGTATTCTTGTGTGTGTTTTTAAGTCACTGTTATTAACAAAAGATTTGCCACAAATTTCACAGCGAAATAGCTTTTCTCCAGTATGTATTCTTTCGTGTCTTAGCAACTTACTGTTAGATACAAAGGCCTTCTCACACATTCCACAGTGAAATGATTTCTTCCTATCATGTATCTCCTGATGTTTGAAGACTTCATTTTCAGAACAGAATGTTTTCATACAAATCTCGCATACAAATTCTGTAATATTTCCCTGTATTGATCCTTGTTTAGTAAACGTTTCACTATGTAAACCTTTCTCACCTGTGTGTGTCTTTTTAACTGAATCTATATTGTTAATAACTGTTGTATTAGAAGCGTCCAGGTGATTATCGCATTCCATATTAATTCTAGAGGAATTCTTAAAAGCTGTAGAAATGTCTGTACATATTATCTATCATGGTTAATGATTACATGATCGATTTAAAAATCGATGGACTTTAAAAAAAACAAAGATAGAAAGTGGGCGGTGCTGTTTACTATTTTTCCCTCTACTCAATAACACCGGTGGCGTACGTTAAATGTCCCCTAATAATTTGTGCATTCAAAAAAAAAAAAAAAGCGCCAATCATTTTTGTCTTATAACTTTATCCAACCCACAATGAAACGAAAAATATCACCCCAAAAATAACTGAGACATCTCGAAACTTGAAAAAAGGGCACTGTCATGGTATTAGCTGTCAGAAGTGAAAGTAGAAAAATCTGACAAGGAACGTTACTGCTGGTTTGAGTTGATTCTTTGGCTACTGACAGCTAATACCATGACTGGCCGGAGCGAGCTATCTGTCTGTCTGTCTGTCTCTCTCTCTATCTATCTATCTATTACTCGAAAGTTATTGGAACAAATTTGACACCTATATCCGTGCGTTTGAAAACACACAGAGTCGCATCAAGTTAGTGAATAAACAGCTGAATATTTTTCTGTCATTGTTTTATTAAAGGCATTGGACAAAGGTGATGTTTGTTCATGTGTGTAGTTTCATGATACAAATAGTTTTTCCAATGTGTAGGAGATATGCAACTTACAATATATGTTAAATACTAACATAATAACAGGACCCCAAATTTTGGAGGAGTAACGTGAGATAACGGCCAGAGGATCTTCTCAGTACCAAGGACAAATTGTGTAAGACCCTATCGAATTCTTCCATGTTGGTAGAAAGGAATATTGCCTGGTGGTACTTGTGGTGAAAGTTTACAATATATTAATACGTTGTTTCTCATAAGGAGGTCATTTCTCGATACATTGACTCATCGACGCGGGACCATTTCATGTCGCCCGATGATCCAGTCACATACTTTAGCCGTCTTTTAATTCGGGACCAACGGCTTCCCTGAACACACTTCTCGACAAAACTCATATATTTCTGAAATTTAAAAAAAAAAAAAAAACCCTCTAATTTCATATTACTGCGAGAAATTACTCTGAAAGAAATCTCTGCAGAAAGGTGAGTAGATTGATTCCACATTTCTTGCTTTATGTTATCGCAGGTTTGTGAGATTTGGCTGTTATTTCTAGCATGTAAATAGCCTGCTTGTGGGGGGGGGTTGACATTTTTCAAACAACTTTTTTTCAGAATCATAATTCTAAAAAAAAAAATTTCCGGAAAACATTTTAAAATGAGGAAATGGGGGTGGGGGGAATCGAAATTTTGAATTTGAGATTTAAAAAAATTTTTTTTTTCAGAATCGGAATCTCCATAGCCTAAAACGTGGGATTCCGTAAAAAAAAAAAAAATAATAATAAGGGGGTGGGGGAAAGATTCAGATTACATATAGTCCATCTGGACCAAAATTTTTTTAAAATTAAGATGGTTAATAAATCTTCGCAGGTTGTTGTTGATCAGCATTCATCTCGGCGAGTACAAATGAACGGACGAGTTAAAAAAACTTTCGGTAACTTGCGAGTCTTTATTCCAAACGCAGAGAAAAAGGAGGAATGATATATGCTACTACTTAAATACACAGAGGTCCCTTAATGGTACTACTTAAATACAGAGGTCCCTTAATGGTACTACTTAAATACAGAGGTTCAGACGCATCTACGTAACCCTAACTCCAACGAGTGCGCTCTGTAAAAACATATCGTTACGTCGATGCATCGGGACGCGAAATATTTTCCCCACGAGAGTTCCAGTCCCCAGTTATGAACTCATTTGCATACAGTCAATCAGAGCTCAACTCTCAAACTAATTTATGAGCGGCGCATATCGAATGATGGGCAATAAGATAAGGTCACTTGGGTATGGAATGGCCATTCTTCTTTTCTCTTTTAAGAATGCTTGTTGTTCTTACCATGGCTGCCTCTGCATTGTTATTTGTGTTACTCTCTTACTTGTTTCAGTCTTTTGACTGCGGCCATGCTGGAGCACCGCCTTTAGTCGAGCAAATCGACCCCAGGACTTATTCTTTGGAAGCCTAGTACTTATTCTATCGGTCTCTTTTGCCGAACCGCTAAGTTACGGGGACGTACACACACTAGCATCGGTTGTCAAGCGATGGTTGGGGGGGGGGGACAAACACAGACACACAAACACACACACACATATATATATATATATATACGACGGGCTTCTTTCAGTTTCCGTCTACCAAATCCACTCACAAGGCTTTGGTCGGCCCGAGGCTATAGTAGAAGACACTTGCCCAAGGTGCCACGCAGTGGGACTGAACCCGGAACCATGTGGTTGGTAAGCAAGCTACTTTACCACACAGCCACTCCTGTGTTGTTTCCTTCGTAAAAAAGTAAGGAGAGAAAGTTGCTAACACATCACCCTCCACCCACATTTTGCCCATCCGTATCTTTACCATAAGGGGCCCTAACAAAATCCGATAATAGGTATACATGCAAATCTAATTACTTCTCTCCTTCTGAAATCAGGCATAGCTTGGCGATTGGTCGTCTTACAAAACCGTTCTTCGCCTTGAGTTTACTTGGTAGAGTGTGCTTATTTAACTTGACAACACTCTCGTGGGAAAAAAAATTCGCCATTGGGACCTCTGTATTTAAGTAGCGGCAAAATCTTTCGGTAATTTGCCAGTATTTATTCCAAAAACTGAGAAAAAGGGGAATGATATTTATTCTAAACTGAAATTTAAAAATTTTTCTCTTTCCTTTTTTTTTTTTTGGTTTTGTTTTTTAGAATTATATTTTTTCAACCTTGGAATTTCACCCCCACAAAAAAATTCTAACATTCAGAACACAGAAATCCTAATCCATTTTAAATTTAAAAATCAATACATGAAAGTGAAAGGACGAGTTATTTGTTTATGAATTTATTCGTTTCAGAAAAAGCCAAGTTAACTTTTGATACTCAACATCATTACCCTTCACAATTTGAATTACATTGTTTCCCCCCCACACATTTACGAGCAGTTATTTAGATAAATAATTATCTAGCTGGGTGTTGTATTTTATTTATCACCGACTTCGTATAAATGAGAGAGTATATTCATATAATTGAAGTTATTCGTGACTGCATCAGATTATGTTAGAGACATTTAACTCATGTCACCGGTAGTATCATTGAAGCTGGAAGAAAATTCTCAATGACCCCGACCAACTTGGTGTGTTTCAGGTAATTTAATTATATTATGTATAGTAATTAACTCATGATAAGGTGAACGTTAATATGAGATATCGAGGTCGGTGTTCGATCACCAGGATTATTAAATATTTTATTTTTTATCACTAATTACGTTAATTAGTTGTTTCTTCACTTTACAGGACAGTCTAAATTTGTTTTAATCACCAATTAATGAGTAATTAGCTTTTCTTGAGTTTACTTGATTCTTCAGGTAACATTGAAATCTAAATAACATTTTCTTTGTATTGCCATCATAATACACTTTGTAAACTTTTAAACTACGTGGTGTTAACAGTTCTGATTAATTTACGGCATAACTGTAGACTTTGTTGCCTCATAATTTCCAGGAAAATGGATACTTTTTGACGAAATTGTCAACAAATACTGCTTAGATGCTGTAAATTCAGAGTATGTAGGAGTTTGTTGGAAAAAAAACTTTTCTGGGAGATTGGGGAGAAGAGTTTCGGAAAATTCACACGACCCGATTTTTATTTTTTTTTTTTCCATTCGTTAATTTCAAGGAAATGAGTATCTTTTGATGAAATTTTATACAAATATACCTTTCAAACTGCATAGGTTACGATTACAAAGAAATTTGTTTGCAAATTTTTTTTGTAAGGGAGTAAAGAGAGGAGTTTCGGATCAGGTGGCCCTTATAAGTTGGAATTTCTCCGTTTTGACGGAGATTTTTTTTTTTTTTTTTCACCGCATCCTTCGAAATGATGGGAGGCACCTTTTTTAAGGAAAAAAAGAAGTTTTGAAAATTTATGATTTTTGTTTTCACTCCGTTACCTCCTCACCATCCAACTCTGACCCGATTTTGGCCAATTCTTTTTTTTTCTTCTTTGCTCTACGCACGTAAAAACTATGGGACAAACCTTTCGGTTAGAAAAAAAGAAATGTGTCCCCTCCTGTCTTCATTTCTTCAGAAAATTCTTTATTATGCAAACAGGTCCAATTATCAGAAAATGGACACTTTAAACTTCCATGAGTCCTTGGAAATGAGGAAACACCCATAGAATCTAATTTAAAAAAAACATATTTTATTGAAAATAGTGAGGAAACAAAGTTGGGTGCAGGATGTGATCTAAAATTCTTAAAAAGAAAAAAATCATACAAAACTTTTATCAGAATAATTTTAATCTATACCATCTAAAGCCCATCTCTGCAAAATTTCATATGAACACTATGAATTGTAGTTATGTGTATATATATAAAATATAAGTAAGATTTTGTTGAATTAGATACTTGGGTTGGAATAATATACATACACAACAATATTATGTTAATATCAAATTTCGTACATTTAGTACCAGCTGAATGATATTTGTGCAGTGTATGTAGACAATTAGACCCAGCTGAGTATAGAAATCTGCTCTTGAGTTATTCAGACATGTACATTATATTAAATATACAGTCTATAATTATTAATCAATTAAAGGAGTCATTAGAAATGGCCATAATTGATTGACAGCTGTACCTCTACTGTTACTCAATTATATTATATATATATATATATATACACATATACATTTCGTTTCTCCAACATTTGTCTTATAGAATCATATATTTTCTTCCTTTCCAGTTGTGCTGAATGTTCCATTACAACCTGTCATACCAGTTCTCCCAGAACATCAGCTACCAGTCACTAATGGATACACACTCTCTGTCTCCCACCTATATAACTTCTCTTTACTATATCCACGATTATTAATATAGATGTACAAGTCTTTTGGCTACAGTATGTATGCTAGAAATGTCCTATTCAAGTACCATATAAGCATATTTTCTACACATGTGAACAGAGTTTTTATGATAATAGATAGCACAAAATAAGATACTGAACTAACTGTAGCAGCTTGTACAATCTGACATTTCTCATTTTCCAAAATTAATATGGAGGATGCAAATCACTTGGACACTTCTAACAGAACTGTTTCTGAGAATATAGAATCAGTTACAGAGGCATGTGATGATGAGAAACCATTATCTTGTGATAAAAAACCTTTATCTTGTAAGCAAAGTCCATCACAGAGAAATATTATTTGTGATGTATGTGGAAAATCTTTTGTGAATTCCAGTAATTTAACAAAACACAAAAGATTACATACTGGAAAAAAGCCATTTCAATGTGAAATTTGTGGGAAATCATTGAATCAGAAGTCACATCTTATTCTCCACAAACGCAGTCACACTGGAGAGAAACCCTATAACTGTGAAATATGTGGAAAATCATTTGTCGATAAATGTTATTTGAAGATTCACAAAAAAATGCACACTGGTGAAAAATCTTTCAATTGCGAAATATGTGGAAAGAAATTTTCTCACAATTCGCGCCTTGTTGTTCATATGCGTAGCCACACGGGAGAGAAACCTTTCCACTGCGACACGTGTGGAAAATCATTTGTGAATAACAGTTTGTTAACAAAACACAAGAGAATCCACACTGGAGAACAACAGTCTTTTGACTGTGAAATTTGTGGAAAATCATTCACTGAGAGCTCTCGCCTTGTTTCCCACATACATAGTCACACCGGAGAGAAACCCTTCCACTGTGAAGTGTGTGGACAGTCGTTTGTTAATAATGGTTATTTAACAAGGCACAAAAGGAATCACTGTGGAGAAAAACTATTTCGATGTGAAATATGTGGGAAATCGTTTCCTCAGAATTCGAAACTTGTTATCCACATACGTAGCCACACTGGGGAAAAACCTTACCACTGTGAAATATGCAGTAAATCATTTGTTCATAGTAGTAATTTAGTAACGCACAAAAGAATTCACTCTAGAAATAAACTTTACCATTGTGAAGCATGTGGGAGAGGATTCGTCAGTAATAGTTATTTAACAAAGCACAAATGCATGTACAGTGGAGAAAAACCTTTCCACTGTGATATATGTGGAAAATTGTTTGTTGATAGGAGTAATTTAACCAGTCACAAACGAATCCACACTGGAGAAAAACCATTCCATTGTGAAGTGTGTGGAAAATCATTCAGGAAAAACTCGCTGCTTGTTGTCCATATACGTATTCATACGGGAGAGAAACCTTACCATTGTGATATATGTGGAAAATCGTTTGTTGATAAAAGTAATCTGACGAGTCACAGACGAATCCACACTGGAGAAAAACCATTCCACTGTGAAGTATGTGGAAAATCATTCTGGAAAAACTCGCTGCTTGTTACCCATATACGGAGTCATACAGGAGAGAAACCTTACCATTGTGATATATGTGGGAAGTTCTTCAGTGCCAATTCTCGTCTTCTAGTTCACAAAAGAATTCACACTGAAGGAAAACCATATCATTGTAATATTTGTGGAAAATCCTTCACTTTGAATTACTATCTTGTTAGTCATAAAAAGGTACACACCGGAGAAAAACCATTCCACTGTGAAATCTGTGGAAAAACCTTTTTTAATAAATCACATCTTGTTAGTCACAAAAGAGTACACACTGGAGAAAAACCATCCCATTGTGATATTTGTGGCAAATATTTTTACTCTAGCAGTAATTTAGCAAGACACAAATTACTACATATGGGGAAAAAAGCGTTCCGCTGTGAAATATGTGGGAAAACTTATGTGAATAATAGTGATTTAAGAAGACATAGGAGAAAACATGGTGGAGAAAAAACATTTCACTGTGAAATTTGCGGGAAATCGTTCTTCGATAATTCTGATCTTATTGTTCATATTCGTAGTCACACTGGAGAAAGGCCCTATCATTGTGAAATGTGTGAAAAATCATTCATCTGTAAGAGTCACTTGAACAAACACAAACGAACCCACACTGAAGAAAAGGATTTTTAATGTTGAAACACAAGAAACCCTTCTTTGTATATGTAAACACAGTCTACCAATATAAACACGCTGGAGATGATGTATTGTGGTGAATAATTATGTTAATTATTTTCATAGAATTCAAGTGACAAGTGAATTCTTATTTGAGAGAAACTCTTTTACTTTGGACATTTTAAACTCCTACATGAATACAAACTGAAGAGAATAAAACTGTATTGCAAAATTCATTAGATATCATTCTCTGTTTTTCTTTTGTTATGTACTGTAGTGTAGGCACTGGCATAGATATTAAGTTAAGAAGTTAGCTTCCCAACCGCATGATCTGAGGTTCAGTCCCACTACATGGGTCTTTGGGCAGGTGTTTTCTATAATAGCCCCGAAGCCAACCAAAATATTGTGTGTGGATTTTGTAGATGGAAACTTATGTGTGTGTGTATTTATATATATCAGTGGTTCCCAAACTGAGCAGTATTGCCCCTCCCCCCTGGGGGGGGGGGGAGAAAGTTCCAAGGGAGCATTGAAGAAAATTAGGGCAATAATGGGGTAGCGATTCATGAAAAAACAACAGAATAATGGGTCCATTAGGTTAAGTTTTATTTGTTAAATATAGTTGCTTTGAATTTACTTCAGAAAGAGGTCTATGTTTGGGATAGGGGTGTTAGGAATGTGGCCAGGGTGTCAAGGGGGCGGCGACCCAATAAAGTTTGGGAACCACTGACATGTATATTAGTTGGTATGGTATCCTCATCTTGATTGTTGCTTCCACTATGTTATAGCTGTGTACACTCCAGCCTTCTTCAGGTGTCTTGTGATTTATCTTAATGCCTTGCCTGAGATTGAACTCAGAGTATCTACATGACTGCACTGTAATTATCTAGCACTTTTATCCACATGTAGTTCATTGCAAACCTCACACAACTGCCACATGCACCTCTGATGGTACATTTTCATAATTTGAGAAAATATTTTATTCTGTATCTTCGTTATGTCTCAAGGATATTTAAACTGGCCATATCCAGCCTAAATATTCTACCTGTTTTATGTTCAAACCAGCCAGATCTGGCCTCTCACAACTACCCTACAATGTCATTCATCATCATTATCAGCATTTAACATCCATTGTCCATGCTGGCATGGGTTGGACAGTTTGACTGGGCTGGAAGGCTGTGCTAGGCTCGTCTGATTTGGCATGGTTTTCTACGGCTGGATGCCCTTCCTAGCGCCAACCACTTCAAGAGTGTAATGGGTGCTTTTACGTGCCACTGGCACTGATGTCATTTGCGTGACAGCAGTATCTGCCATGACTGTGGTTGTGCTCAGCTTGAGGGGTCTTCTCAAGCACAATATAATGCCAAAGGTCTTGGTCATTGCCACCGTGAGGCCCGACAGTCGAAAGGAACTCGGCCACTTTGCCTCTGTGGAACCCAAATCTTGCATTTGACAGAGTAATCTGAATACTAAAGGTTTAAATAACTTGAGTGCTAAATGTTTCTAGGTAGTACTTTAGAAGTTGAACCCACACTCACCGCTTTCTGTCACAGCTGTGGCTACACTGAGAGCAAAAGCATGCGAAGTATGTGGCATCACAGAGAAGTTCCGGTAACAGGCCATGGCAGTTAACACGTTAAAATGATGCTTATGACTTACACTGTTATTTCATCGTCGTTTAACATCCGCTTTCCATGCTAGCATGGGTTGGACGATTTGACTGAGGACTGGTGAACCAAATGGCTACATCAGGCTTCAATCTGATTTGGCAGAGTTTCTACAGCTGGATGCCCCTCCTAACGCCAACCACTCCGAGAGTGTAGTGGGTGCTTTTACGTGCCAGTCAGGAGGTACTGGCAACGGCCACACTCGAAATGGTGTATTTTATGTGCCACCTGCACAGGACCCAGTCCAGCGGTACTGGCTTATTATTAAATAACTTGGGGCTGGAGAAAGGTTCCAGCCAGCCCTAGGATGACATGGTGGTGGAACAGTGAAGTAGACAGTATCATAAGAACAAAGAAACCGGCATGGAAAGACTGGAAAAGTTGGGGTAGCAGAGAATTTATAACAGAAGAGAAGCTAGGTAACAGGTATATTTAATCAACTGAGCCTCTCCCACAAATTTTTCAGGCCTTGTGCCTATGGTTAGTCCTCATTACCCCATAAGGAGAATAGGGTCCAGTTTCTTTGTGTATGTTCCTCCTTGGATGGGATTCTGGTCTGTAGCAGGATTACTCATTTTTGCCTAAAGAATGGACTGGAGCAACATGGAAAGAAAAAAAGACACAACACATTGCCCAGAACAGGAATCAAAACCACGACATCTGAGTACCTGATTATTATTTTTTCTAATATATTATATATATATTTATATATATATGTGTGTGCGGGTGGCACATAAAAGACACCATTTCGAGCGTGGCCGTTTTCGTGCGGGTGACACGTAAAAGCACCCACTACACTCTCTGAGTGGTTGGCGTTAGGAAGGGCATCCAGCTGTAGAAACTCTGCCAAATTAGATTGGAGCCTGGTGTTGCCATCCGGTTTCACCAGTCCTCAGTCAAATCGTCCAACCCATGCTAGCATGGAAAGCGGACGTTAAACGATGATGATGATGATATACATACATACATATATATATACATACATACATATATATATATATATATAAATACACACACACACACACACACATATATATATATATACACACATACATGGGTGTGTGTGAAAAGGTTGAATTATATTTCATCCTTTACTTTGGAGGGTTCCAAAAAGGCAATTTCTAACAAAGATTCTTCATATTTTGCTGGTAGCTTACTGGCGTAAGTTTTTGCGAATATATAAAAAATATTACTTGTATATGGTGTGCTATGAGAATCTATGGAAAGGTATCCCATAGAACTCAACATATTTGTTAAAAATGGAGAAGAAATGTTAGAATTTCAAATTTTAACATCTCCTCTCCAGTTTTAACAAATTTGTTGAGTTCTATGGGATACCTTTCCATAAATTCTCATAGCACACCATAAATATATATAAGAGTATATATAATGGAGGCCACTAGGTAGACTGCTAATGTGCTAGAAGATCACATGTCGTGTCTATTAATTCCTTTTGAGAATTATTTGGTCTTAATAGACACATGACATGTGATCTTCTTCTAGCATATTAGCAGTCCACCTAGTGGCCTCCTTTATATATATACTCTTATATATTTTTATATAAACATATACGATAATCCTTGAGATCTCAGATATTTTTTCTGAATCTCCCTGATTCTTTTAATGTGCTATTTACCTGGTATTAAATTGATATTAATTAATATTCAATTTTTTACCCTATTGTTTAATATATATATATATAGAGAGAGAGAGAGAGAGAGTTTATGACATTGTGTTTAAACTAGACAAATAGCTAGCTACTCAGTAGCTCAATACAGTAAATCACATGGAACTGAAAATTCATATGTAAAATGCACATACGTGAATAGTGCCACATGTACTGTGGCATAGGCTATCATGGATAGCAAAACACATTTGAAAGAACAACAGAAAACAAAATCAGAGATATCTCAAAATATTTATTCTTGTGACAGTTTTAATAATATACATCAACTCAAGTACGTGTGGAATTAGATGCATGACAAATTACCATATAAAGTTGAGGCTCAGGATAGGATACACGTTTCAATTGAGGAACATGCACACAACATTGAGCTAACTACTCCTAGTTGAGAGTATAATATAAAAAAAAAAAGATGTTACCCATGCTGAGCCAGTGTGGCAGATTCGGCTCATCCAACTAGTATGATCTCAAGTTCAAATTCTCAGCTTCTACATCAGATCATCATCATCATCATTGTCGTCGTTTAACGTCCGCTTTCCATGCTAGCATGGGTTGGACAATTTGACTGAGGACTGGTGAAACCAGATGGCTACACCAGGCTCCAATCTGGTGTGCACATTAATTTTACAAGCAGGCTGTTCTGATGATCAAATGAATTGAAACCTTTGTCATCATAAATGATGGGCTCTATATCTCAAGAGGAATCGGTGGGCCAGAGAGCCTTTCTTTTACTTCAGTGCCACAACTGTGGCACGATTCCTATGGTTAGATGCTCTTCATAATGCCGACCATGTGACAGAGAATTTTGGCTGCATTTTTTTTTTATGGCAACAGCACTAAGGAAGCACTGATATCTGAAAAAAATTTATTCAAAATAATTGGTAATGGCGCCAGAAGTGTAACTTAAACAGCAGCAACAAATAAACAAAAACTGTGATTTTGTTAATCAACCAACATGGTACATTGTCGAAAATTAAAAAAAAGATTAAAAATATCAAAACATTTAGTGAAGTAGAATTCTAAATAATACAAGAAAAAATGTGACCACAGTCACTAGAATTAAGCTTCTGGAATGTTTTAATTATTTCAGGAGCATCAAGGTTTGGGAACTAATAATTAATATATATATATATAAAATGTGTGTATATATATATATATATCGTGTGTATATATTATATATATGTGTGTGTGTGTATATATATATATATATATATAGTGTGTGTTTGTGTGTATATATAAATATGAGTGTATATATATATATTTCATCATTTAACATCTGCCTTAAATGCTGGTATATATATATATATATATATATATATATATATATATATATATATTTATAGCAGAGACTCCAGCAAATAAGATTTAAAGAAGGAATTCTAATTCCGAAATATCATCGGACTATAGTTTACCAAGTTACAACAGGTATATAGTCCATTTTTTGTTCTATAGTGCATTGTTATACCTTCCTAAACTTTTTATTCTTTACATATAATGGAAGACATTTGTTGTGAAAAAAATACGTCTGTAATCATTTTCTTTGATAGACTAAAAGTTTAGACTTGCAACAGAGAGACTTCTCAGGTCTCACTATTCAAAGCCTTCCCTTTAGTGTGCGACCGTTTGTGGTTATTTAAATCACTTTTACAGAAATACGATTTCCCACATGTTTCACAATAATGAGGCCTTTCTCCAGTGTGTCTTTGTTTGTGTCTATTCAAGTCACCTTTACAGGTAAATGATTTCTCACATGTGTCACAATGATAAGGCTTTTCTCCAGTGTGACTACGGATGTGAACGATAAGATTAGAATTATCGAAGAACGATTTCCCGCAAATTTCACAGTGAAATGTTTTTTCTCCATCATGAATTCTTTTATGTCTTCTTAAATCATCATTACTGAAATAAGATTTCCCACATATTTCACAGTGGAATTCTTTTTTCCCAATGTGTTGTACCTTGTGCCTTGTTAAATTACTGCCAGAAGAGAAATATTTACCACAAATATCACAAAAAAAAGGTTTTTCGCCAGTGTGTACTCTTTTGTGACTAGCAAGATGAGACTTCTCCAAGAAAGATTTCCCACAAGTTTCGCAATGGAATGGTTTTTCTCCAGTGTGTATGCCTCTGTGATGAAGAAGTCGAGAATTATCCATGAAGGATTTCCCACATATATCACAAGAGAATGGTTTTTCTCCCGTGTGTATTCTTTCATGCCGAGCAAGTCGAGATTTATCCAAAAAGGATTTCCCACACGTTTCACACTGGAATGGTCTTTCTCCACTGTGTACTTTTTCGTGACGAAGAAGTAGAGACTTAATCAAGAATGATTTTCCACACACATCACAATAATAGGGCTTCCCTTCATGTATTCTTTTGTGAACTACAAGATAAGAATTGGCACTGAAGAACTTCCCACATATATCACAATGGTAAGGCTTTTCTCCAGTATGACTCCGTATATGAGTAATAAGTACTGAGTTCTTCATGAAAGACCTCCCACATATTTCACAGTGGAATGGTTTTTCTCTAGTGTGAACTCGTTTGTGACTTGTTAAATTACTTTTAACTACAAATGATTTTCCACACATTTCACAGTGGTAAGGTTTCTCTCCAGTATGAATACGTATATGGACAACAAGCAGCGAGTTTTTCCTGAATGATTTTCCACACACTTCACAGTGGAATCGTTTTTCTCCAGTGTGGACTGTTTTGTGACGAAGCAGTTGAGAGTTATCCAAGAAGGATTTCCTACATACTTCACAATTCAAAAGCTTTCCTTCAGAGTGTAACTTTTTGTGAACTCCAAGAGAATGCATATTGACAAATGATTTCCTACATGTTTCACATTTAAATGGTTTTCCACCAGTGTGAATTTTTCTGTGCTTTGTCAAATCACTATTGTCGACGAATGATTTTCCACATATATCACAGTGGAATGGTCTCTCTCCAGTGTGAATTCGTTCATGCCTTGTTAAATTACTTTTTACCACAAATGATTTTCCACATATTTGACAACAATAAGGTTTGTCTCCAGTGTGAATCCTTAAATGACTTGTTAAAGAACTATTAATGGCAAAAGATTTACCACAAATATCACAATGGTAAGGTTTCTCTCCAGTGTGAATTCTTCTGTGAATTTTCAAGACAGTATTACTGACAAATAATTTCCCACATATGTCACAGTGGTAAGATTTTTCTTCAGAATGGGTTCTCTTGTGCTTTGTTAAGAAACTATTATCAGCAAACGACTTTCCACATATTTCACAGTGGAAGGGCTTCTCTCCAGTGTGACTACGAATGTGGAGAACAAGGAGATAATTGTAAGGAAAAAACTTTTGGCATATTTCACAATTAAAACAATTTTGTCCAGTGTGCCTCTTTTTGTGAACCTTTAGATAATAATTATCAACAAAAGACTTGCCACATAATTCACAGCGGAAAGGTTTTTCTCCAGTGTGACTACGCTTGTGGACAATAAGGTGGTATTTCTGATTCAACGACTTTCCACAAATATCACACTTAAATGGTTTTTCCCCAGTGTGTAATCTTTTGTGTCTTTTTAAATTACTGGAATTCTCAAAAGTTTTTCCACATATTTCACAATTAATATTTCTTGTAGGTGACTTGTTTTTAGAGGATAAAGGTTTCTTACCATGAGATAATGGTTCTTCAGCATCAGATGTCTGTTTAATCGAATCTATATTCTCAGAAACATTTGTGTTAGAAGTGTCTGAGTGATTACCATCCTCCATATTAACTCTGGAGGAATTCTTGAAAACTGATGCCTGTGGTTATAATCTATTATGGTTCAGTTTCTTGTCTTATGATGTCCAAATCATGGGACTCTGTTTACTTATGTAGAAAATATGCAATGTAGATATCTTTTCTATGTAACACTAGAATATCTGTTACTGGCTGGGACATCTCCAAGTGGTACACATATTGTAGACCAAATGACTTTTATTTCTATGTTGATAATTATGGATACAGTTGACTGAAGTTATCTACAATGAAAACAGAGAAACACAGCATCCATAAATGTTCTGATGGAATCGGTATCTTTGTATGGCAGGTTGTCACGGGACATTGAACACAACTGTAAAGAAAGAAAACATATGATTGTACAAGATAGATGTAGAAGAGAGGTAACAGGTGTGTATATGTATACACACACATAAACGTACTTTAGACTGTAAACCATATATGATAAAATGTTTAAAATGTGTGTTGTGAAATTAATACAAATAATACATTTTTCGTTTGAATGTCTCCCGAAAAGTCAAGAAATTAATTACTCATAATTTGGTGATTAAAACATTTTAGTTGTTCTGTAAAGTGAGGAAAAAAAAAACTAACGGGATTCTGCTTTAAGAACCCCATATAATTCCACATAACTTTTTAATTTTGTAGAATTTTCAGAAAATTTTGCCGAATTTGTGTTCTGCATACGAGAAATCATACAATTATGCAATTTCTTCACCCCCAAAATTTTTTGTGTGAGATTTAAGGATTCTTTAGCTGTTATTTTTAGCACATCTGACCACCCGATACGTTGCTCATTCCTTTGTCACTTTGACGTATTGACGCTTTTCAATATCTTTCTCCCCATTAAGCCGAAAGAAATGCCATACATTTAATGGTCTATTACTGGCACCAAAACGAAAAATGTGGACTGTAGTATTATAAACAGTGATTTAAAAAAAAAAAAAACATTTTGGAAATATTTTTTCCACAATTGTATAAATCCCTGTACATAGAGTAGAAATACGCAAAATCTTTTTGAGAATCGCACAGAATATAAAATAATTATAAGGGGTACTTGATCCAGAATTGCGTCGAAAAACCAATTAATGATGTCACATAGTTTGCAATGATAATCAAATAATCTTGCAGATGATGGAACACCGATTCTAATACATCAGATCGGTCACTTTCAGTTGCCTATAAACATGAGTTAATTACAACACTTAATATAATTAAATTACCTGAAATGCACCAAATCGGGCGAGTCGTTGATAATTTTACTTTCGCCTCAATGATGGTAGCGGTGATGCGAGTTAAATGTCCCTAACATAATTTGATACAGTCAGAAACAAGTGTTGAAGTCGATGGTAAATCAAAGAGGCACCGCGTAACTAAATAAATATTGCGACGAAATGTGATAGCAATAACGAAATATACAAAAGTTGACTTCGCTTGAGCGAAACGAATAAGTTATTCAATTAAACCCTTGGAGAGGCATTATGCCGGTAATAAACACACGCACTGGTTCAGTCCTTTATTAATTTATAAACAGTAAAAATACTGTTTATAAATTAATAAAGGACTGAACCAGTGCGTGTGTTTATAAACCGGCATAATGCCTCTCCCAAGGTTTAATTGTATTTCTTTCAACACACGTATCCACATCAAGAATCTTACACACGAAATACACATACGAAATAGAATAAGTTATTTCTTCACAACAAAGACGTCAGGCGTTCAACGCTAACTTCTTCCTTTTAAGTTATGTTCAGATTAGATTTTTATTTCTACATGTTGAACACTGGATATGACGAGTGTGGAAAGGAAAGCAAATACAAAAAGAAAATAAAGTTCCGAAATTAATTTTCGATCTCCCACCTATATTTACAACATGTATGCATGTACGTACGTGTGTTGGCACTCCGTCGAGGGTTCCAGTTGATCCAATCAACGGAACAGTCTGCTCGTGAAATTAACGTGCAAGTGGCTGAGCACTCCACAGACACGTGTACCCTTAACGTAGTTCTCGGGGATATTCAGCGTGATACAGTGTGACAAGGTTGACCCTTTGAATTACAGGCACAACAGAAACAGGAAGTAAGAGTGAGAGAAAGTTGTGGTGGAAGAGTACAGCAGGGTTCACCACCATCCTCTGCCGGAGCCTCGTGGAGCTTTAGGTGTTTTCGCTCAATAAACACTCACAACGCCCGGTCTGAGAATTGAAATCGCGATCGTATGACCGCGAGTCCGCTGCCCTAACCACTGGGCCATTGCGCCTCCACACGTACGTACGTACTATACAAGGAAAATCTACGACATGTAACTTTCTCTTCCCTGCACATTACCATGTCTCTCTCTCTAGTTTACTACTACAATAGGAAGATACAGGCCGAAATTAACTTTTTTTTACTTCGCATGCTTTACAATTTTATGACCTGCCCGGTGAGGCAAGGTATTGTATAATGTAACAGTTAAATAAATATTTCCTTAAAACTTCATCATTCACATCTTACAACAGGCTGTTGCAATAAATTTCAGCCCTTACATCTGGTGACCTCGAGTGAAAGAATTGTTCATTTATTTGTTTCAGTAAAGCCAAGTTATATTTTATTGGTTGTCACTGTATTTAATTCTGCTTCTACCTTCCTTTTTTTCTGTTGTTATGTATAAACAAGCACCTACATGGTCGTAAAACTGCTAGAAGTAGCAACCAAAACCCTCTCAAATCGAGCTTCAGCTATACAAAACGCAAATGTGCATTAAAAAAAACCCCTTGAGGATTACAGTTGGGGTATATTTATACAAATTTGCTCTTAGCAAATTCGTTTCTTCATAATATTTAAAAAATGGATAAATGGATATTTTTTAAGATAAAATTTTCTACAAGTGACATTCAAAGAGCATAGATTACAATTATACCAGAATTTAATGTCGAATAAACTTTCTGTTGAATGTATGTGTGCGCATCTACCAATTTTTTATTTTTTCCTCGTTAATTTTGGATATGACCGTGGTCTACACCACCTGAAATGCATTCGTAGAAAATTTCATCAAATGATATCTCCATTTTTCCTGAAAGTTAAGAGGAAACAAAAAATGGTGGGGGGGGGGGGGCACTTACGCGTCAGTATGGCATGGTTGAAACACATTTTGATAAGACTGACCTGTAAATGAACAATATTGTCTTGTATGTATGAGTTTCAAAACGAATAATCAAGAACAAAATAAAATAATACAAAATTAATTTAGCCTCTGTATGCGACGTTAGGACATACGTACAGAGGTGTGCTCTCCCCGGTGGAGATGGAGTATATGTAATCTGGGTATACCCCCCCCCCCCCTTTTAAATTTTTTTTTTTTTTTTACGGAATCCTATGTTTCAGACCATGGAGAATCCGATTCTGGAAAAAAAAAAATTTAATCTCAATTTGGGAATTTCGATTTCCCCCCCCCCCCCGGTTTTTATATAGATCCACAGGGTAAACCTAACCCTAACCCTAACACTAGTTTTGTGAGATTTGGCTGTTATTTCTAGCATGTAAATAGCCTGCTCGGTGGGTGGGGGGGGAATTGAAATTTTTCAAAAATTTTTTTTTCAGAATTGGAATCTCCATAGCCTAAAACGTGGGATTCCGTAAAAAAATTAATAAATAAGGGGGGGGAAAGATTCAGATTACATATAGTCCATCTCTACCCCCTCCCCGACTTACTTTCTTCATAACTTCAAGAAAATGGATATTTTTCACTGAAATTTCTTACAAATATGCTTAGATGGTATGTCCAATTATATCGGAATTGGTGGTAAATATTTTGTGAGGGTAAGAAGAGGAGTTTTGGAAAATTCACACGAGGTGGCTTTGTTTCCTCATAACTTTAAGAAAAATGGATATTTTTTCCATGTAATTTTTTTCTGCGACTATCTTTCCAACTGTATAAATTATAATTACATCGGAATTTAATGTGAGAAAAAATACTGGTGGCTCCCACTCACAAAACGAAACTGGAAATTTGAGAAAAAATTGCGATCTGTCTGCATGTTACCATACACATGCAACATACAAAATGTGGAGTTCTCACATTTCTTACAAATTGTATTGTAAGGATGAAAAATTATTTGATGTAGAAATAGTAATTCTTGTTTTGCATTTGTATTGCTATATGTAGAGAGTTGAAAGCAGGATCCGATAGCCTAATGACAACATCGAAGAGTAAAGAATAATGTTCAAGGACTTTATTTGCCATCAGTAATTAGTAACATAGACAAAGTAGTAATCATATGAACAGATGAACATAAAAACAAAGGTACATGCACATATGAGCCTGTATGAGCGGAAGACAGTGAATTTACTTAACAGAAGAGTTTCTTTGAATGAGATTATATTTGTGGACTGCCACATGACAACTCATGTCTGGTCAGGTATGCATTGCTGCATTCACCATCTCTGCAAGATACTTCCTCATCCACTGTGATCATGTGGCACATGCTCAACCAACATGAGCATCATCCCAGCCAGATCCGCAGGGAAGAGAACACAATGCACAAGATCCAACTTAGCAACTCAAGCCACATGACCAAATAGTCCCACCTCAAATGCACAATAAGTCAAAGAGAATAAATTCCAACATGTTTCACCCTGATAAATCTTCTCCAATACAATGTATACACGTAGGGATTCTACGACTTTACATTTGCAAAGGTTTCGCAATTTCAAGGCTTCTCTCCAGTGTGTGTTTGTTTGTGTTTATTCAAGTAACTTTTATAGGTAAATGAATTCTCACAGATATCACAATGATAAGGCCTTTCTCCAGTGTGACTACGAATATGAACAATAAGATCTGAATTATCGAAGAACGATTTTCCACAAATTTCACAGTGAAATCTTTTTTCTCCGTTATGCTTCCGCCTGTGTCTTCTTAAATCACTGTTACTCACATAAGTTTTCCCACATATATCACAGCAGAATGGTTTTTTCCCTGTGTGTAGTAATTTGTGTCTTGTTAAATTACTGCTAGAGTAAAAATATTTGCCACAAATATCACAATGGGATGGTTTTTCTCCAGTGTGTACTCTTTTGTGACTAATAAGATTTGATTTATCAAAAAAGGATTTTCCACAGATTTCACAGTGGAACGGTTCTTCTCCGGTGTGTATCTTTTTATGACCAACAAGATATAAATTTAAAGAGAATGATTTCCCACAAATGTTACAATGATAAGGTTTTCCTTCAGTATGTATTCTTTTGTGAACTCTAAGACGGGAATTGGTAACAAACGATTTTCCACATGTTTCACAGTGGAAGGGTTTTTCTCCTGTGTGACTTCGTACATGAACAACAAGTCGAGAATTGTGAGGAAATGATTTTCCACATATTTGACAGTCAAAAGTATTTTCTCCGGTATGTGTTCTTTTGTGACTTCTTAAATAACAATTATCAATAAATGATTTTCCACATATTTCACAGTGATAAGGTGTTTCTCCAGTGTGACTACGCTTGTGGAGAATCAGGTGGTATTTCTGATTCAATGACTTACCACAAATCTCACATTGAAATGGTTTTTCCCCAGTGTGTAATCTTTTGTGGTTTTTTAAATTACTGGAATTCACAAAAGTCTTTCCACATATTTCACAATTAATATTTCTCTTTGATGACTTTGTTTTACAGGATGAAGTTTTTTTACCATGAGAGAATGGTTTCTTATCACCAGATCTCTGTTTAACTGAATCTTCATTGTCAGAAACGTTTGTATTAGAAGTGTCCGAGTGATTACCATCCTCCATATTAACACTGGAGGAATTCTTGAAAATTGATGTCTGTGGATATAATCTCTTATGATTTAATTTCTGGTCTTATGATATCCATATCATGAGATTCTGTTTATATGTAAGGAAAATATGCAACGTAGATTTATTTTCTGCATAACTCTTAGAATGTTTATTGCAGGTTGTGATATCTCTATGTGGCACACATAGTGTACAAAAATGACCTCTATATCTATGTTAATAATTCTGGATATAGTTAATGGAAGTTATGTAGGCTTAAAATAGAGAGAGCATTCCTAACTGACTTGTAGCATTTGTTCTGGTGGAATCGGTGTCTTTGTATGGTGGGTTGTAATGGAACAGTCGGCACAACTGAAAAGAAAGAAAATATATAATGCAATGAGATTGATTTTGGAGAGATGAAACTCGTGTTTGTGTGCATGTACATACACATAAACACACACACACAAGACTAACCACATAGTATAAAAGATTACAATGTGTGTTGCACTATCAATACAAAAAATTATTTCCAAGTTTTGCCACAAGGAAAGCTTGGGAAGGTGGGGATGTAATCAACTAATCTCCTCCTTCGAAACTTGCTGAATTTGAGCCAAAATCTGAAATTATTGTTTCTAAAAGTTATACAGAATCATACGTTACATGAAAAGGTGGGACAGAGATATAAGTCAGCCATAGAACGGTGGGTCCTACAGCGTCGTTTACTCCAACGTTTAACACAGGCCCATCTGTTCCCCAACCACACTTGGTATACACTTCTCGCAAATTTATTTAGAATCAAATTCGTGGGGCACTAATCTGTAGTTACGAGACATAGAGATAAACATGTTTTCTTATACATTACAACAGGAGATGTGAGAAATAGATAGATTACAGAAATATATTTCCGATGAAAACTAACCTGACAGTATTCAATTCCACATAAACACAAAGTAATTCTTATCGCCTCTAACAAAATATTTCCCATAAAAATATCGAGATTTCGGAATTTTCCTCCTCACTCAATTCCATTATAATTACAGTAGTACTAACAACATATATAGTTTTGTAGCCTTACTTTCGTATTCAAAGTACGGCTACAGAGAATTGATTTTAGAATTGAGTGCAAAAAGCAAATAAAGAGGTAAATCGTGAATTTCATAGTCCAATGATGGTAAGGCTGTTAATGCGAAGAGTCTGTTAAGTCGAAATACAAACGAACTAATAGAAACGTTTATGGGACAAGCACTTGTTGACGAAAAGTTCATTATATTGATAGTAACCACGAGAGTACTTTGTATCAATTTTTAATGTAAAAGAAGATAAGGAGGCAGGTTGTAATCGCTTGTACGATGACCTGGACAGCTGTCACAATATTAAATTGAGGTAGCCTCAGGTGACCAGTACTCAACTCGGCAGTTTCAGACGTTTGTTAATCTCTTGTGAATATTGTGGCGCACAAGCTATGTCGTCTGCTTGTAGACAGTTGCATTATACAGATTATATCGTCCGTTTGCTTATATAATTACAATGTAGAAACTATGCCCTTCATATATACATATTTGTGATGTAGAAGATTTATCCTTTGTTTACTTTGAACACAGTTGTAACGTTCATAGTATGACTTCTGCTTGCTTGGAGAGTTGTGATGCACAAGCTGCTACATGTGGAAAAGAAGTAGGAGTCAAATATGGTGGCTTCGAGAAATCGTCTTGCTTCGATTGTATGCCACTCTAACATTGTTTTGAAATTACAATAACTTCAGACCAATGTAATTAAGTGACAATTTTAGGGGCAGACTATGTCTCACTGTAGTAGATGACTGATATCCATGAGATTTCAACCAACCCATACCAGCCTGGAAACCAGCCATTAAATGATGATGTACAATATTCAACAAATTTTTTCCGCCTATTTGTCAAAGCCTTTTTAAAAAAGTATTTTGGTGGGTGGTGTAAATTTCGATTTATATGCCATAGAGTAGATATAAATGAAAGGGTAAATTGATATAATTGAAAGTTGATACTGACTGTATTAAATTTCGTTAGGGACATTTAACTTATGTCACCGGTCGTAATCATTGAGACGAATGAAAAATTATCAAGGCACGACCAAGTTTGTATATTTTAGGTAATTATATTATGAATAGAAATTAACTCATGTCAAGGTGAACCATTATGCTTATGGATAGCTTAAAGTGACCGATGTAATATATGAGGGTTGGTGTTTCGCCACGTGGATGGTTAAATATTTAAATTTTCATCACAAACTACGTTTCACCGTTAATTGGTTGTTCCCCCACATTAGAGAACACCTGAAATTGGTTTTTATCTCCAACTAATGAATAATTAGCTTTCTTGACATTTTAGCTAACTTTTAAATGAGAAAGTCTGTATTATTTGTATTGATATCAAGACAGCGAGCTGGCAGAATCGTTAGCACACTGGACGAAATGCTTAGCGGTATTTTCCCGCCTCTACGTTCTGAGTTCAAATTCCGCCGGGGTCGATATTGCTTTTCGACCCTTCGGGGTCGAAGGAATCGACTCATCCCCACCTTCCCAAGCTTTCCTTGTGGCAAAACTTGGAAATAATTTTTTGTATTGATGGTACAACACACATTGTAATCTTTTATACTACGCGGTTAATCTTGTGTGTGTGTTTATGTGTATGTACATGCACACAAACACGAGTTTCATCTCTCCAAAATCAATCTCATTGCATTATATATTTTCTTTCTTTTCAGTTGTGCTGACTGTTCCGTTACAACCCACCATACAAAGACACCGATTCCATTGGAACAAATGCTACAAGTCATTTATGGATGCCCTCCTCTCTCTCTTTCCGCCTACATAACTTCCATGAACTAAATCCAGAATTATTATTAACATACATATAGAGGTCATTTTGTTTACACAATGTGTGACACTTAGAGATATCACAACCTGCAATAAACATTCTAAGAAAGAAAAAAAAATCTATATTGCATATTTTCCTTATATGTAAGCAGAATCTCCAAAGATCTGAACCATTAGAGAGATTATACCCACAGACATCAGTTTTCAAGAAAATCTTCAGAAGAATTAATATGGATGATAGTAATCACTTGGACATTTCTAACAGAAACGTTTCTGACATTAAAGATTCAGTTAAACAGACATCTGGTGATAAGAAACCATTCTCTCATGGTAAAAAAACTTCATCCTGTAAAGCAAAGTCATCAAAGGGAAATATTAATTGTGAAATATGTGGAAAGACTTTTGTGAATTCCAGTAATTTAAAAAAACATAAAAGGTTACACACTGGACAAAAACCATTTCAATGTGAGATTTGTGGTAAATCATTGAATCAGAAATACCACCTGATTCTCCACATGCGTAGACACACTGGAGAAAAACCTTATCGCTGTGAAATATGTGGAAAATCATTTATTGATAATTGTTATTTAAGATGTCACAAAAGAACACATACCAGAGAAAATACTTTTGACTGTCAAATATGTGGAAAATCATTTCCTCACAATTCTCAACTTGTTGTTCATGTTCGAAGTCACACAGGAGAAAAACCCTTCCACTGTGAAACGTGTGGAAAATCGTTTATTAAAAATTGTTATTTAACAAGGCACAAATGCATATACACTGGAGAAAGCCCTTTCCGATGTGATATATGTGGAAAATCATTTCCTCACAATTCTCAACTTGTTGTTCATGTTCGAAGTCACACGGGAGAAAAACCCTTCCACTGTGAAACGTGTGGAAAATCGTTTATTAAAAATTGTTATTTAACTAGGCACAAATGCATATACACTGGAGAAAGCCCTTTCCGATGTGATATATGTGGAAAATCATATGTTGATAAAAGTAATTTAACAAGACACACAGTAATTCAGCATGAAGGGAAACCATTCAACTGTGAAGTATGTGGGAAGTCTTTTATGAAGAACTCAATACTTGTTACTCATGTAAAGGTTCACACTGAAGAAAAACCTTATCATTGTGACATATGTGGGAAGTTGTTCATTACCAATTCTCGTCTTAGAGTTCACAAAAGAATACATCCTAAAGGAAAACCCTTCCACTGTGAAACATGTGGAAAATCGTTTGTTACCAATTCCCGTCTTAGAGTTCACAAAAGAATACATACTGAAGGAAAACCTTATCATTGTAACATTTGTGGGAAATCATTCTCTTTAAATTTATATCTTGTTGCTCATAAAAAGATACACACTGGAGAAAAACCGTTCCACTGCGAAATCTGTGGAAAATCCTTTTTTAATAAATCAAATCTTGTTAGTCACAAAAGAGTACACACTGGAGAAAAACCATCCCATTGTGATATTTGTGGCAAATATTTTTACTCTAGCAGTAATTTAACAAGACACAAATTACTACACACAGGGGAAAAACCATTCTGCTGTGATATATGTGGGAAAACTTATGTGAGTAACAGTGATTTAAAAAGACACAGGCGGAAGCATAACGGAGAAAAAAGATTTCACTGTGAAATTTGTGGAAAATCATTCTTCGATAATTCTGATGTTATAGTTCACATCAGGAGTCACACTGGAGAAAGGCCTTATCATTGTGATATCTGTGAGAAATCATTTACCTGTAAAGGTGCCTTGAATAGACACAAACAAAGACACACTGCAGAAAAGCCTTGAAATTGCGAAACCTTTGCAAATGTAAAGTCGTAGAATCCCTACGTGTATACATTGTATTGGAGAAGATTTATCAGAGTGAAACATGTTGGAATTTATTCTCTTTGACTTATTGTGCATTTGAGGTGGGACTATTTGGTCATGTGGCTTGAGTTGCTAAGTTGGATCTTGTGCATTGTGTTCTCTTCCCTGCGGATCTGGCTGGGATGATGCTCATGTTGGTTGAGCATGTGCCACATGATCACAGTGGATGAGGAAGTATCTTGCAGAGATGGTGAATGCAGCAATGCATACCTGACCAGACATGAGTTGTCATGTGGCAGTCCACAAATATAATCTCATTCAAAGAAACTCTTCTGTTAAGTAAATTCACTGTCTTCCACTCATACAGGCTCATATGTGCATGTACCTTTGTTTTTATGTTCATCTGTTCATATGATTACTACTTTGTCTATGTTACTAATTACTGATGGCAAATAAAGTCCTTGAACATTATTCTTTACTCTTCGATGTTGTCATTAGGCTATCGGATCCTGCTTTCAACTCTCTACATTTCGCGACAAATACCTGGAAACTCTGTGAAGACCAATCTGTAAATATGTGCATGTATCTTTGTTTCTATGGTCATCTGTTCATCTTTCACCACTTGACAAACTATTTATCTGTTCACACCCTATTACATAGCAGTTCAACAAAAAGTAACTGTTAGAATAATCACCAGATTTAAAACAAGCATTGGAATCGGTTTGCTCCTCCCCTCGGCACTTTACGGCATTGCTCCAGCATGGCTGCATTTCATTGAGACAAATTGATAAATAAAACAAATACATTGACTGCTTGTGGTTTGCACTGTGATAAAATATTTATCTATTATTAAACACTATATTGACAGGATGGTCATATCTGGAGCACTTCTGTTATTTCCCATGATTGTGGGTTATTGAAATGTCAATAAAACTGTAACATGATCACATTTTGTAATTTAGTTGTTTATGAGGATGTGTGGCTTAGTGGTTAGGGTGTTGGACTCATGACCATAAGATTGTGGTTTCGTTCTCTGGACTGAGTTCTCCATTGTGTTCTTGAGCAAGACGCTTCACTTCACATTACTCCAGTCCACTCAGCTGTAAAAATAAGTTTAGCCTGGAGAGGCATGGGCTCCACCTGGTTTTCTCACCTGAGATAATCTGCATGGCTGCAACACCCTGAAAGCCCCTAAAAAGGGCACTGGAAGGCAGTGAGCTGGCAGAATTGTTCGCACGCAGGACGAAACGCTTAGCAGTATTTCGCCCATCGCTACGTTCCAAGTTCAAATTCCACTGAGGTAGACTTTGCTTTTATCCTTTCGGGGTCGATAAATTAAGTACCAGTTGAGTACTGGGGTAGATGTAATTGACTGTCTCCCTGCCCAAAATTTCAGGCATTGTGTCTCTAGTAGAAAGGATTATTAGCAGCACTGGGCAACTCAATGGCAGAACTGTTACTGCACTGGACAAAATGCTTAGTGGTATTTTTCCCAGCCTTTCTGAGTTCAAAAGCTGCCAAGGTTGACCCTGGTTGGACACTGGTATTGATGTAATTGACTAGCTCCCCATCCTTCTCCTCCAAAACTCCAGGCTTGTACCTAGGGCTGAAAGAATTATTACCAGCACTCACCATGAGAAAATTATGGTAGGGGACCTGATTAATGTTGAATGCCTGACAGTTGTAGATAAAAGTATGCTGCCGGTGATCAGGAATTAAATACAAGACTGCCTATAATATTCAAAAAGTTCATTTTTGGAAAAGATCACACCTAGAAACCTGTTTGGTTGTAACAAAAAACAGAATGTTTTTAATACACAACAATAATAAATCCCAATATTTATATATATATATATATATATATATATATATATATATATATATATATATATATATATATTGTTGTTGGCACTCCGTCACTTACGACGTCGAGGGTTCCAGTTGATCCGATCAACGGAACAGCCTGCTCGTGAAATTAACGTGCAAATGGCTGAGCACTCCACAGACACGTGTACCCTTAACGTAGTTCTCGGGGATATTCAGCATGACACAGTGTGACAAGGCCGACCCTTTGAATTACAGGCACAACAGAAACAGGAAGAAAGAGTGAGAGAAAGTTGTGGTGGAAGAGTACAGCAGGGTTCGCCACACGTAGTTCTCGGGGATATTCAGCATGACACAGTGTGACAAGGCCGACCCTTTGAATTACAGGCACAACAGAAACAGGAAGAAAGAGTGAGAGAAAGTTGTGGTGGAAGAGTACAGCAGGGTTCGCCACCATCCCCCTGCCGGAGCCTCGTGGAGCTTTAGGTATTTTCGCTCAATAAACACTCACTACGCCCGGTCTGGGAATCGAAACCGCGATGGTATGACCGCGAGTCCGCTGCTCTAACCACTGGACCATTGCGCCTCCACCGTACTGTGTAAACAGACAACATAGATTGCATGTCTCAACTATGAACAACAAACATCACTAAACATATAAGTGATTAACATACGTCTGACACTAACTGATTGAACATTGAAATTGCACATCAGGTAATTCTACATTACCTCCTTAATTTCTTTTATTACATTATAAACGATACAAAATAGACCGTTGGTGCCGTCAACGGACTTTCATTTAACGCACATGCATGTTTCCCCTCCCCTACTGTTTCTAATCCGTTCCGATTTCGATCTAACGGGCTCCCGTTATTAACAGATAGTTTTTCCGTTATTCGCAATACAAATCTTCGAAATCAACGATTTCTCTCAAATTACCGAATATGTCAATTAATTAGAAAGACTTAGCCTAATTGTAAATACGTAAACAAGGCTACAAAATGTATTGCTATTGTTAGTATTACTGTTATTGTAATGGAAAGCAGAAGAAAGTAAAATTCCAAAATTTCGATGTTTTTAAAGAAAATACTTTATAGAGGCAATAAGAAGTATTGTGTTTATGTGGAATTTTGCTAAATTACTTTTTGCGGGGTTTAGATTATAATTATGTTAAAAAAATTTATAAAAAGAAATTGAAGGTGCTTTCGATCGTTCAATCTGTCGTCAAGTGTTAAGCTTTAATTTTGGTAAGTTTAACACTTTTTATTATTTACTTTTGAAATTTTTGGCTCTGTGGTTCAGAAGCTTGTTTCCCAACTATGTGATCTTAGGTTCAGTCCCGCTTGCCCTACTTCACGGACTAGTATTTTCTAGTTTAGCATCTGTCCGACCAAAGCCTCGTGAATAGAAACTGAAAGAAACCCGTCGTGCATGTATATGTATGTCACAAATCAATAAGCAGTTATTCGATCTGCAAACGCATGATTAAAAGTGTTTCAGTTTAGACCAAACCAATCCTTGCGTCGTCATTAGCGTAAAGTTGTCAGCAATATCAGAATCTTCGTTCGGTTTCAACGTTAGTATACAGTCTACAACAGTAGTCTATACTGTGAAATGACCTGATCTGCGTTAGGGTTTAAAGTTGGACTGCTCACAAAAGTGTGAATGCCCATCGTGTCTTATTCTTCATGGCTGGAATCCAAGTCACATTACAGTACTAATCAAACACATGGGCAAAGAAGGCGTTACACATTGTAGATCCCACTCCTGAAAGTGGTCATCTAACAAACTGGCAAACGATCGCTTCATGACAGATGCTACAAACACAGGCATGCTGTATTCTTGCTCTTTCTCTTTTCCATCTGCCATCCAAAATATCTGTGTTTGACTGTTATTCCATCCATCTGTCTGCCTTTCCTTCATCTTCCATAGTTTTTGCTGTAAAACTGCACTGAACATTTTTAATGCAAACTTTAGGTTTGTAACTGTTCTGAATCGAAATGCATCAAACTTTTGGAAGATTTACAAAGTCTGGTGTTGGTGCCATGTAAGGGAATGTGCTGATGCCATGTATGAAACACCAGTGCCAGTACCACATAAGGAGCACCCTGTAAACTTTGTAAAGTGGTTGGCATTAGGAAAGGCATCCAGCCATAGAAACCATGCCAAAACAGACAATTGGAGCCTGGGCAGTGCTCCAGCTGACCAGCTCATGTGAAACCGTTCAACCTATGCCAGCAATGAAAAGGGATGTTAAATGTTGATGAGTCCACATTTAATGGCCATTCCTTGCCAAATCTTTCTAACAATATTTATAGAAAGTTTCCATTTTTCATTTTTGCATGTCTGTATCATTAATTTATAATACCGTATATATTTTAACTTACTGTGCATTTTGGCCAAGATATTTGTCTTTAATATCCTTTCTATTTACATATTAATTGTGATTGACATATATTTTTTTGTGTGTTTCAGGGTTTGTGATGGCATAAAAAGGGAAACCTCTTTCTCTCCCAGGACATGGCAAGAAATCTGCTTAAAGACTGAAGAACAACATCATCAAGAAGACATGTCACTATATATAACTATATATAACTATATAACTATATATAACTATAACATTGATTAAATTACTGTGAAATATCTCTCTGAATCAATATTAACTTCAAATATTTTGTGCAAAGTTGCAAAAATGTTTACTAGATGAGTTTGTGTGTTAAATACAATTGGAAACTTTACTATGACTCATCATACGAAATGTCTTCCATTCTGTGAAACATGTTTCATTGTTGGATAGTGACAAGTGGAGCAGGTTTAAAGATCTTTTATTGAGATGTTTTCTCATTCATGGATTGAATCCAGCAAAGTGATTCTATCTAAACGAAGAATCTTAAAATAATTTCTTTTCAGGATATATATTTTCAGAATTTATTAACACTGTTTGCGGAAACAATATTTATTTGGAATATTATTTGAACTCTGTCTTCATTATAAATTACAAAGAAAACGAGCAACATATGTTTGCATTGTTATGTGATTAAGAGAAGAAATTATGGATGAGAAACTGTGTGAAAGTCAGGTTTGTAATGAAACCCAACCTGGAGATAACGATGTATTGCAGCAGCCTCAAGAAGAGACAGGGAAGAAATCATATCCCTGTAACATTTGCGGAAAGGTATTTGCGATGAAGAAAAATTTAGATCGGCATAAATTAATTCATACAGGGAAAAAGCCACATGAATGTGATATTTGTGGCAAAGCATTCTTACTAAGAGGACAATTATCTACCCATGAACGTACTCATACAGGTGAGAAACCGTTCACCTGTGATGTCTGTGGTAAAATGTTCTCCCACATTGGTAATTTAACATGCCACATACGTACTCACACAGGTGAGAAACCATACTGTTGTGACATCTGTGGCAAAGCATTCTCTCAAAGACATTCTTTACTTTACCATAAAAACGTTCATACAAGAGAGAAACCATTCCACTGTGAATTTTGTGATAAAGTATTTCCTGAAAGTGGTGCCTTGTCTAAACACAAACTTATTCACACAAGTGAAAAACCATTCCAATGTAAGACGTGCGGCAGAGCGTTTTTCGCACGCAATGCCTTATCTCAACATGAACATACTCACGCAGTTGAGAAGCCATTCCACTGTGATATCTGTGGCAAAACGTTTTCTCAGAACAGTTTGTTAAACAGGCATCAACGTAGACATGCAGGTGAAAGATCGTACTCTTGTGATATCTGTGGTAAGGCATTCTTTGAGAGTGGTGCATTGTCTTGTCACATACGCATCCACACAGGAGAGAAACCCTATGATTGTGATATCTGCGGTGAAAAATTCTCTCAACGTAGCAATTTGTCTCGCCACAAACGTACTCACACAGGTGAGAAGCTACATGCTTGTGATATGTGTGGTAAACAGTTTTCAGAAAGGAAATCTTTACTCAACCATGTAAAAAATCATACGGGAGAGAAATCATTCCACTGTGATATCTGTGGTAAAATATTCTTTGAAAGAATGCAATTATCTAAACACATCCGTACTCACAAACGTGAAAAACCTTACTCTTGTAGAAGCTGTGGTAAATCTTTCTCCCAGAGAACTTCTTTACGTTACCATATAAAAACTCATACAGGAGAGAAGCCATTCCACTGTGAAATTGGTGATGAAACCTTTTCTCAGAAAAGTTTGTTGAACAAAATTAAACCTACAAAAACAGGTGAGAAGCCATACCGGTGTGATGTCTGTGGCAAAACATTCTCTCAAATTGGTCATTTATCTTGCCACAAACGTATCCACACAGGAGAGAAACCTTATGATTGTGATATCTGTGGTGAAAAGTTCTCTCAGCTTGGCAATTTATCTCGCCACAAACGTATTCACACAGGTGAGAAGTTGTACTCCTGTGATATCTGTGGTAAGCAATTCTCTGTGAGGACATCTTTACTCTACCATGTAAGAAACCATACTGGGGAGAGACCCTTCCGCTGTGATATCTGTGGTAAAATGTTTTCTCAGAACAATTTCTTAAACAAGCATAAACGTAGACACACAGGTGAGAAATCGTACTCCTGTGATATCTGTGGTAAGGCGTTCTTTGAAAGTGGTGCTTTATCTCGTCACAAACGTATACACACCGGAGAAAAACCATACCGCTGTGATTTCTGTGGTAAAACATTCTCTCAAACTGCTCATTTGTCTTGCCATAAACGTATTCACACAGGTGAGAAACCCTATCACTGTGATATTTGTGGTAAAACATTCACTTTAAATAGCAGTTTGAGGAACCATAAATCTGTCCATACGGATGAGAAACCATATTTCTGTGATGTCTGTGGTGAGGCATTCTCACAAAACGGTGATTTGTCCAGACATGCACAAATTCACGCTAGTGAGTGACTGTAATAATGGTACTATGTTATCTAGTCAAAGAATCTCTTTTAGTAATTATATATCTAATCACTATGGTGAAATGTTGCTAGAATGGATTGAACTTGAGGAAAATGACCTGAAGTTGGGGGTTGCCCTCTTCGAAGATACAATGACAAACTCAAAGCAACACTGACATCCACTGGAATTGGGCCTAAAACGTTTGAAACACAAGCCCAAAACTGTACCAAGTGGCAGTGTTCCATCACCATCAGAACCAAAAACTTTGAAGCTACCAGAAAAGAAAAAGAAGAAATCAAATGACAGAAGAGAAAGGCTTAACAAAATCAACTTCGTCCTCCACCAAAATTGCCGTGCAGACAATGCCATCGACTCATTACAAAAATTTGTCTCCAGTCATCAGCAGCATCATCATAAAGGAAGCATTCAGCAAAAAAGAAACTAGATTCTTAGATACATGATAAAGCTGATGAGAGTATTGACCCCATTCCTTTTGGAATAATCTGAAAGGGTGCCCTGATAAAAAAAAAACAAATTCCCTCGTAATTTATACAACGATATCTTTGACATCTTTTACAAAACGTTGATCATAAGTAAACTGTCTTTGTGTGATCATCCACCACATAGGACAAGTAACAACCAGATCTTCCTGGAATTACATATTTACTGTTATAAGAACGGTTAGGTGCATTAGGTAATGTCCTTTATACACCATGCATGAATAATGGTTAAAATTGTCCGCAATGGAACGCCTTCGATGATTGGTGTTCTTCGAAGCTGGGGCTCACTAGGAGCCTACAAGCAACAATAACAAATTATCTTTTGTAACTTCCAAGACTGAAATTTAATGTAATTTCATCAAACCTCAATCATTTAATAAAAATAAAAAAACTTAATGTCACCGTTTTCTAACGTTTGTAATTATTTCTTCCTATTTCATTTCATTTTTGGATTTGGTTTGCAAGATTCTTTATGTGAGTTCGTGTGTTGAAGCATATTTTGTTGTGTCTGGGGAGAGTCGTTCTCTTTTAGAGCCTTATTATTTAACACACTCACCGGTAAAGTTTCCACTCATTTATTTATTTTTCCTAAGATTTTTGTTGTGTCTTGTGACCTTTTCAATAGTTGTTGACTTCCTATTTTGTATTCTACATCTGAAACGATCATTAATCTGCCTTCCGAGCTTGATGGTATTGTGTAAGATGCCAAAGTTTATTAAATAATTGTAAAAGTGGCAACGTCTGCTGAAAACTTCCACATGGTTCTGGGTTCAGTCCCATTGTGTGGCACCTTGGGCAAGTGTCTTCACTATAGCCTTGGGCTGACCAAAGTGGATTTGGTAGATGGAAACTGAAAGAAGCTCGTATATATGTGTGTGTGGTCCTGGATTCAGTCCCGCTGAGTGGCACCTTGGGCAAGTGTTTTCAGCCAACCAAAGCCTTCTGAGTAGATTTGGTAGATGGAAACTGCAAGAAGCCTGTCATATGTATGTGTGTGTGCGTATGCATCTGTGTGTCTGTGTATGTCCCCTACCACTGCTTGACAACTAGTGTTGTTGCATGCATCGTTGTAACTTAGTGATTCAGCAAAAGAAACTGATAGAATAAGTACCAGGCTTAAAAAAGAAGTAGAAGTGTCAATTCATTTGCCTGAAAATTTCAAAGCTGTGCTCCAGCATGGCCACAGTCTAATGAGCGAAGCAAGCAAAAGATAAAAGAAAAGTGCTTCACAACAGGGAAAGTGGTCGAAGAAGCGATCAGAAATAATCTCTGAAGTAAAGCGCACTTTCTTGGAGTTGGTTTATATTACAGGTAAGAAAGGGTAAAGGTAAAGACCCCACTCCACTCCTTGATCATCAATGACCACGGGATTGTATCTAGAAAGTTACCCTCTGAAGCACAAGTCTGGGAAAGCTGGCAGAAACGTTAGCAGGCCGGGCGAAATGCTTAGCAGTATTTTGTCTGCCGTTACGTTCTGAGTTCAAATTCCGCCGAGGTCGACTTTGCCTTTCATCCTTTCGGGGTCGATAAATTAAGTACCAGTGAAACTCTGGGTGTGGAGGCGCAATGACCCAGTGATTAGGGCAGCGGACTCGCGGTCGGAGGATCGCAGTTTCGATTCCCAGACCGGGTGTTGTGAGTGTTTATTTGAGCGAAAACACCTAAAAAGCTCCACGAGGCAACGGCAGGGGCTGGTGGCGACCCCAGTTGTACTCTTTCGCCCCAACTTTCTCTCACTCTTTCTTCCTGTATCTTGAGTAACGCTGCGATGGACTGGCGTCCCGTCCAGCTGGGGGGAACACATACACCATAGAAACCGGGAAACCGGACCCATAAGCCTGGCTAGGCTTTGAAAGGGCGAAAAGAAAGAAAGAAACTCTGGGTCGATGTAATCGACTAGTCCCCTCCCCCAAAATTTCAGACCTTGTGCCTTAGTAGAAAGGATTATTACTGTTCCTAATTCGGATTACTTCGTTTTCTGTCACATATCGCAATATTTATTTTGATAAGCGATGTATCTTTGGCTTACCATCGGCTTTGAAACGTTTCAGGCAGTATTAAATTATGTTAGGGACATTTAACTTATGTCACCGGTAGTATCACTGAGACAGGAGAATAATTATCAACAACCTGACTAACTTAGTATATTTCAGGTAATTTAATTATATTATGTGTAGTTATTAACTCATGTTAAGGTGAACGGCCGATGATTAAATAATTTTCATCACCAACTTCGTTACATCGTTAATTGGTTGTTCTCCTCACTTTACAGAACAGTTGAAATATGTTTTAATTGTCAAATAATTTACTTTCTTTTTTTATTCTTCTTGAACTTTTTGATAACATTTAAATCTAAAGTACGTGTTATTTGTATTACCATCACAAAACACACTGTAAACGTTTATGCTATATATGATTAACAATACTGATACGTGTGTGTGTGTGTGTGTATTTATGTATGTTTTGAATACGTCCGTCCGTCAGATCGATGAAGATCATCAAGGCATTTCTAGATGAAGGGTGACTGATTACATTGCGCGGTGATTTTGTTTCGAGTGCGAAACACTTGCGCACGATGAACCTCATTCTCTCGTCCATGAACCACGTTCGATCCTGTAGTAGCAAGACCAGGCCAAAACGACTGGGGATGGAAACGGATACAGCGTATGACCAAGATGTCTTACTTTCTAATATCTTGCTTCTACTGCCTTCCTCTTCGTTCAACCATGAAGGTTTCTTCGGCAAAGTCTGCCGGATCCATTTTTCACACGCAAGCCCTAACTCACTAAGAGTTACTTAAGCGTTTGACTACCCTCACTTCGAAACGGTTTACCGAATTGTAGTCATCGTTGCATGCATGCAGTTACTCGGAGCCACAAGAGTATTACGTGTTCCCCATTGAAGTGCCACCCCTCCATGATACCCCTTATGTATATGTATAAACATACATACACACGTATTTTTTTTCTTCAACGTCTATTTTATACAGTCGTATATTTTCTTCCTTTACAGTTGTGCTGAATGTTCCGTTACAACTTGTCATACAAAATGCCCGATTCCACCAGAACACCTGCTACCAGTCATTTATGGATGCTCTCTCTCTCTGTTTGTAGCCTGTTTAACGTCTATTAACGAAATCCACAATCAGGGGAAGACTGAGAGTATTAAGGGCCCTCGGGCATAACTGTTTACCAGGCCCCTTAGCATTGATATCAGTAGAGTTAACATGTAGTGTGCGGGCCCCTCACAGCTCCTGGCCCTCGGGCAGTGCCCAGTTAACCGACTGCTCTGTCCACAATACAGAATATTTTTTTTATCTACAATATGTGTGCCACTCGGATATGCTTCAGCCAGTAACAAATACTCTAAGTGTTATGTAGAAAATATATCTGCATTGCATATTTCCTACACATGTAAACAGAGTCCCATGTTTGGACATCATAAGACAAGAAACTGAACCATAATAGATTATAACCACAGGCATCGGTTTTGAGAAATTTCTTCAGAGTTAATATGGAGGATGGTAATCACTCGGACATTTCTAGCACAAATGTTTCTGAGAATATAGATTCTGTTAAACAGACATCCAGTGCTGAGGAAGCTTTATCTTGTGGTAAGAAATCTTTATCCTCTAAAAACAAGTCACCTAAAAGAAATATTAATTGTGAAATATGTGGAAAATCATTTGCCAGTAATAGGTGTTTAGCAAGTCACAAAAAACTACACACAGAAGGAAAACCATTTCACTGTGAAGTCTGTGGAAAATCGTATGCAAAGAACGTTCAACTTGTTGTCCACATTCGTAGTCATACTGGAGAAAAACCTTATCATTGTGATGCTTGTGGGAAATCATTTGCAATCCATAGTTGTTTAACAAATCATAAAAGGATTCACAATAGAGGAAATCGTTACCACTGTGATATATGTGGGAAATCTTTTGTTGATAAAAGTTATTTTACGAACCACAAAAGAATTCACACCGAAGACAGACTTTATCGTTGTGAAATATGTAATAAATCTTTCATTGCTAAAAGCTATTTAACAAGGCATAAAAAAATTCACACCGGAGAAAAACCTTACCATTGTGATATTTGTGGGAAATCTTTTGCCATTAATAGTTCTTTAACAAATCATAAAAGGATTCACTCTGGAGAAAGACCATTCCATTGTAAAATATGTGAGAAATCTTTTGTCAGTAATAACTATTTAATGAAGCACAAAAGAATTCATTCTGGAGAAAAACCTTACCATTGTGAGATATGTGGGAAATCTTTTGCTGTTCTTAATTGTTTAACAAATCATAAGAGTTTACACTCTGGAGAAAAACCATTCCATTGTAAAATATGTGAGAAATCTTTTGTTAATAAAAGTTATTTTACAAGACACAAAAAAATTCACTCAAAAGAAAACCCCTATTGTTGTGAAATATGTCGTAAATCTTTCATATCTAAAAATCATTTAACAACCCACAGAAGAATTCACAGTGGAGAAAAACCATTCCACTGCGAGATCTGTGCTAAGTCGTTTACTACCAGTTATTCTCTTGGAGTCCATAAAAGAATACACTCTAATGAAAGACCTCATGATTGTGAGATTTGTGGGAAATCTTTCTTGGTGAAGTTTCATCTCATTAAACACAAAAGAATTCACACTGGAGAAAAACAATTCCACTGCGAGATCTGTGGAATGTCGTTTGTGGATAAGAGTTCTTTAACGAGTCACAAAAGAGTACACACGGGAGAAAAACCTTTCTTTTGCGATATATGTGAGAAATATTTCTCCTCTAACAGTAATTTAACCAGACACAAAATAATACACATTGGGAAAAGAGAATTCCACTGCGAAATATGTGGTAAATCTTATTTTAATAATTGTGATTTAAAAAGACACAAAATAAAACATGATGGAGAAAAAACATTTCACTGTGAAATTTGTGGAAAATCGTTCTTCGATAATTGTAGTCTTACAGCTCACATTCGTAGTCACACTGGAGAAAAGCCGTATCATTGCAATGTCTGTGAGAAATCTTTCTCTTGTAACAGTAATTTAAAAAGACACCAGCAGCAACACATTAGGGGAAAAGCCTTCCATTGTGAAACATGTGGAAAGTCTTGCTTTAGTAATTATGATTTAAAAAGACACAGAAAGGAACATGATAATGAAAAAACATTTCACTGTGAAATTTGTAGGAAGTTATTTACTAGCAGTTATTCTCTCAGAATTCACAAACGAATACACTGTGATTAAAGACCTTATAATTGTGAAATATGTGGGAAATCTTTCTTGGTGAAGTTTCGTTTTGTTAAACACAAAAGAATTCACACTGGTGAAAAACTATTTCGGTGTGAAATCTGTGGAATGTCTTTTGTCATCAAGAGTTCTTTAAAAAATCATAAAAGAGTACATACAGGAGAAAAACCTTTCTTTTGTGATATATGTAAGAAATATTTCTCCTCTGACAGCAATTTAACCAGACACAAAATAATACACACCGAGAAAAAAGAATTCCACTGTGCGGAATGCGGAAAATCTTATTTCAATAATTGTAATTTAAAAAGACACAAAAGAATTCATGATGGAGAAAAAACATTTCATTGTGAAATTTGTGGGAAAACTTTCTTCGATAATTGTAGTCTTACAGCTCACATTCGTAGTCACACTGGGGAAAAGCCGTATCATTGTGTCATCTGTGAGAAATCTTTCTTCCGTAGCAGTAGTTTAAAAAGACACAAACTACAACACATTGGAGAAAAAGCCTTCCATTGTGAAACATGTGGGAAGTCTTACTTTAATAATTATGATTTAAAAAGACACAAAAGGGAACATGGTGGAGAAAAAACATTTCACTGTGAAATTTGTGGGAAATCCTTCTTCTATAATGCTAATCTTATCGTTCACATCCGTAGTCACACTGGAGAAAGGCCCTATCATTGTGACATCTGTGAGAAATAATTTATCTATAAAAGTGACTTAAATAAACACAAAGGAACACACACTGGAGAAAAGCCTCATTGTTGAATCTGTAGGAAATCATTTGTCTGTCATAGTAATTAGAACAAACACACACAACGGAGACAATATTGAAATGATTTGCTTGAAACATTCTCTAGAAATAGAAGCAAAAACAACAAATTACTGAGAAATTTATGCAAAAATTTGCGACCAAATATTTACATTTGTCTTTTATTTTTTTACTTGTTTCATTCATTGAACTACAGCCTTGCTGGGGCCACCACCTTGCAGGGTTTAATCAGACAAATCAGCCTCAGTATTTATTAAAATTAAATTTCCATAATGGACAGATCTTTGTGAATTTATAGTTTTTATTATTATTAAATATTCGTTTTACAGTTAATGTACACAAGAAATTGGCGAAAGTAAAGAATACGTACACCCGGTGTTTAGGGTTAAGGTTTTCGTTACGCCTAAAACGGGTGGTGTACCTATTCTTTACCTCCGCCCCAAAAATTGTAGTTTAGTTCCAAATCAGCTTCATCAAATCCGCTCCAGCCGTAACCATCTATCTTGATATGCATGTCTTAGTCTAAACTCTGAAATGTTATTCGTTTTGTAGACAGTAGAGGCTGGATTTGAGATGGTTTGGGTTGCTATTTCGAGCAGTTCTTCAACCATGTAGGTGCTTTGCTAATACATACAGTATGAAAGAGGAGTAATAAAAACTGACGACCAATAAAAGGGAATGCAATATAACTTGGCTTCACATAATTACCGAAACGAATAAATGAACAGTAAAGCCGCGAAAATCCTTACACTGTACGCAGTGTAATACAGTATATAATTAGTGTTAATTCTAAACAAATTTGGAATAAAGTTCGTAAATATGATAAAGAACCTCAAGTATATAAAGCCGACGCTTTGTGTCAGAAATCCGTCCATATCCATGAAGATGCAGACAAATATAAATATATGTTGTGAACATAAATGGAGAGACAAGTATAAATTTTGAAAATGCTATTACGTTTTATTTTGTTTTCACAATCGTTATATACAGTGTTCAACGTGTAGAAATAGAAATCGAATCTAAACATAACTTTAAAAGGAAGAAGTTGGTGCTGAATAACTATCTTCGAAAGAAATTACTTATTCGTTTCACCTAAGCGAAGTTAACTTTTGTAGTCTCCTTTATTGCTGTTCTCAATTTAAATCGCACCGTTCCTTCTATAATATTATCTTTTCGCAATATTTATTTTGTTAAGCGATGTGTTGTCAAATTTACCAACGACCTGAAATGTTTTTCTGACAGTATTTAATCCATGCTAGGGACATTTAAGTCATGTTATCAGTTGTGGTCACTGAGGCGAAAGAAATATTATCAACAACACAAGCAACTTCGTATATTTCAGGTAATTTGATTATATTACGTGTAGTAATTAACTCCTGTTGAGGTGAACGTTTATGTTTATTGATAACTAAATACGACCGATATGATGTATCGAAGTCGGTGTTCCATCACCTGGATGGTTGAATATTTTATTTTCATCACAAACTACGTTTCATCGTTAATTGGCTGTTTCTCACTTAACTGAAATATGTTTAATCACCAACTAATGAGTAATTAACTTTCTTGATTTTTCTTGAGTTTTCAGGTAACTTTGAAGTCTAAAGAACGTATTCTCTGTGTTGCCGGATTTCGTTAAATTTTTTCTAGTCACCTAAAATTTTTCAAATTTTCACTAGAGTATTCTCAAAACATGTAGTTCACATGTTGATGACGAAAAGCGCATTCATTTTTTTATTTACTTGATTTTCCGGAAATAAACAATGGAAAAGTTACAAGCATACTCTTACCCAACATGCAACATATTATTAAGCATACCGGTAGTCATCATGACTGTCTGTCTGTCCCCACGGGGACAACACATACGAGCACCTTACGTGGTCTCCCGACCTGCTAGATATAACTGACTAATCTTCCTTCAACTACACCATAAAAAAACGAAAGGAACTACACAGTGTCACAACGCCGATATTATTTCCTCACCGAAGGAAGATCCAAGTGCTTTCAACTTGATCAGTGTATTAATAACATTTAAATTAAAGTCAATCTCTACAGATGTAAATCCTTAAAACATTTACTGTGTCCATAAGATAAATATTAGACATATTTTTCGTTTTCTTACGACAAAATTGTAAACCACAAGATTGTGAACAAATGTGATTTCCTTGGACTTCATCACACACGTTTCGTTTATCCAACAAATATCTTATATAATTAAATATTTTCTTCTTTTACAGTTGTGCTGAATGTTCCATCACAACTTGTCATACACAGAAGTTCTGACGCTACCAGAATACCTACAAACAGTCATTTATGGATTTTTATATGTTTGTAGCCTACATAATTTTTATTAACTCTATCCACAATTATTAATATAGACATAGAAGTCTTTTTATCTACAATATGCGTACCACTTGGAGATGTCCTTCCCAACCAACAACAAACATTCTAAGTATTATAGAGAGAAGATATTTACTTAGCATGTTTCATGCACATATAAACAGAGTCTCATAATTTGGATATCATGAGAAACTAAATCATAATTGATTACAACCATAGACATTGTTTTTTAAGAATTTCTCCAGAGTTATTATGGAGGATGGTAATCTGTCAGACACTTCTAACACAGATATTTCTGACAATTTAGATTCAGTTAAACAGCTATCCAGTGCTGAAGAATCATTATCACATGGTAAGAAACCGTTTGAGAGAACTATTAATTGTGAAATTTGTGGAAAATCTTTTGTAAATTCCAGTAATTTAAACAGACACGTAAGATTACATACTGGGGAAAAACCCTTTCAATGTGAGATTTGTGGAAAATCATTGCATCATAAATATCAGCTTGTTGTCCACAGACGTAGTCATACTGGTGAAAAACCCTTTCACTGTGAAATATGTGGAAAAACATTTGTTGATAATAGTTCTTTAAATGCACACAAACAAACACACAACAGAAAAAAAAATTTTCACTGTGAAATATGTGGAAAGTCGTATACTCAGAACTGTCGCCTTGTTTACCATATTCGTAGTCACACTGGAGAAAAACCATTTCATTGTGAAATATGTGGCAAATATTTCTTCACTAACTGTATTTTAAGAAAGCACAAAATAATACATTCTGGGAAAAAAGAATCCAAATGTGAAATCTGTGGGAATTCTTTTTTGGACAATTCTCGACTTATTGCTCACAAAAGAACACACACTGGAGAAAAACCATTCCACTGTGAAATCTGTGGAAAATCTTTTTTGAATAATTTTCGACTTGTTGCTCACAAAAGAGTACACACTGGTGAGAAACCCTTCTTTTGTGATCTATGTGGGAAATCTTTCTTTTGTGGCAGTAATTTAAAAAGACATAAACTACAACATATTGGGAAAAAAGAATTCCATTGTGAATTCTGTGGGAAATCTTACTTCAATAATAGTGAATTGAAAAGGCATAGGAGAAAACATGTAGGAGAAAAAACATTTCACTGTGAAATTTGTGGGAAATCCTTCTTCGATAATTGTGGTCTTATTGTTCACATCCGTAGTCACACAGGAGAAAAGCCTTATCGTTGTGAAATGTGTGAGAAATCATTTGTGTGTAAAGGTGACTTGAATACACACAAACGGAGACACACTGGTGAGAAGCCTTATCATTGTGATATATGTGGGAAATCATTTTTCTGTAAAAGTGACATGACTAAACACAAACGAACACACTCTCTAGAGAAGTCTATGAATAATGAGTGACCTGAGAAATCTATCTGTTGTAAATGTGAACTCAGTTTACCTGTTTGTGTGTGTGTGTGCGTTTATATACATACACATGTGTATGCTGAAAGGTTCCTAGCTTTAAGGGTATCATGAAAGGCCTTAGTCGAAGGCCCAGCTTTGCAAGTTCTTTTACAGGGCTTAGAAAAACTGAAGAACTGCTGCAATAAGTGTGTGAATCTGAGAGGGGAATATATACAATAAAATCGTAATTAACTGATCTTGTGTTTTCTTCTATCCAGAGTCGGGAGCTTTTCAGCTCCCCCTCATATATATATATATAGGAGTACATTTGTTGTGGTGAAATATATAGGAAATCATTTTTTAAAAATTTAGTATTCAATATCCAAGTCTACGGAGATTAATAAATGATGTACGTAAAATACAGAGAGGTAGAGATACGCACTATGAACCACCAACAAAACTTTAGAAAATATGGTGATGCAGACAGCAGGATTATATGAAACTGTTCCGAATTTTGGAAACATGGATGATATCAAGGAGTGATATTGCTCGTTAGTACCAAACGAAGAACCAAATAAAGTTAGCTTTTTGAAAAGCCAAAAACTGTTTTTTCTTTTATTAAAAAATAATCTTTCACTGTCATTTAACGGGAGATAACTCCATTTGAATTGTTCCACTTGATTTCTGTGTTTTGTAATTAAGTGTGCAATTAAGGAGAATACTGTGCCAGATATTTTAAGCGTTGTAGGAAATGTATTTTATCCTTAAAAGGCGCGATATAGTAATAAGTGGAAGGTGTGAGAGACATAATTCTCTTTTCACAACCAGTATATAAAAAAATTTAACACATACAAAGAAATATATATATAAACAAAAATCTAGTGGTGAATGCCCTGTTTATCAAATGTGAAGAATAGATTTCTTTTCAGGCAAGCCAAGTCAACTTTTGTATTCACCATTATTGCTGTTCCTAATTTGAATGAACACCGATTGATGTCACTTTTACCCGCAATAAGTCTTTTGTTTGTTGACGTTTCTTTGATTTACCTTCGGCTGGGATATAAATGAGAAAAGAAATCGATATTATAGAATGTGTTTCTCGTAGTATTAAATCGTGGTAGGGACATTTAACTCATATAACCAGAATAATTGAAGCTAAGGAAGATTTATCAACGACACGCCAGCTTGGTAAGTTTCATGTGGTTTAATTATATCCTACTCATGTCACATTTGTCTTGTTTTTAAAGCCAAATTTCAGGAAATTAGCAGTTCTTTTTCATTCGAATATATATATAACTCAAAGAAATTCCACCTTTGTCTGATTTTCACATTTTATTTACAACCTTATAATATATAGTGCGTGAGAAGACCCGGCAAGCCAAGTGAGATCGTTGCCAGTGCCCCTGGACTGGCTCTTGTGCGGGTGGCACATAAGATGCACCATTTTGAGCGTGGCCGTTGCCAGTACCGCCTGACAGGCCTTCGTAGGATTTTCGAGCGAGATCGTTGCCAGTGCCCCTGGACTGGCTCTTGTGCGTGTGGCACATAAAAGACACCATTTCGAGCGTGGCCGTTGCCAGTATCGCCTGACTGGCCTTCGTGCGGGTGACACGTAAAAGCACCTACTACACTCTCTGAGTGGTTGGCGTTAGGAAGGGCATCCAGCTGTAGAAACTCTGCCAAATTTAGATTGGCACCTGGTGTTGCCATCCGGTTTCACCAGTCCTCAGTCAAATCGTCCAACCCATGCTAGCATGGAAAGCGGACGTTAAACGATGATGATGATGATGATGATGAATATATAAGATAATATACAGGGTGTCCATAGTCTTTTTACAATCTAAGAAAAAATCTATTACAAAGACGACAAGATAACTTAATCAGACTTATTCTGTTGTACTCAGTAGTTCTCTAAGTTTTTACCTCATTTGATACACCACTGTATGGGCACCATTAGTCGTATGAAGGACATCAAGACGGTACTTGATATCTTGCCATGTTCGCTGTAGCGGAGCCTCATCAATGGCTTATCATTTGCCTGGAGGCGTTGCACTTTGTAAGTGTACAATCGCAGGTTCTTCTGTAGGATCTTGTGTACTTTTGAAAATGGTAGCTATAGTGGTCACAGTTAAATGAATGAAGCGAGTAAAAAAAATAAAAGAATGGGGACCAGCAGTCACCTTTTCTGGTATGTCTGGCACTAATAGTTTACCAATTGGCTAAAATTACGTAATTTTAAATGCTTGTAACTATTTTGTTATAAACTTCCAGAGAAAATGAATGCAGTTTTCATCATCAGCTTGTAAAACTGCATCAGAATGACGTTTTGGAAATAATCGAGTGAAAATTTGAAAAGTGGTTGGAATAAATTTAACAGAATCTGTATTACTACCACAAGATGTATTTTAAACTTTTATGCTGCATGTGTGGTCAAATGTGATTTCCTTGGACTTCATCACACACAAACACGCACGTCTCGTTTATCCAACATAATCTTATGTAATTATATATTTTCTTCTTTTACAGTTGTGCTGAATGTTCCATCACAACCTGTCATACACAGAAGTTCTGACGCTACCAGAATACCTACAAACAGTCATTTATGGATTTTTATATGTTTGTAGCCTACATAATTTTTATTAACTCCATCCACAATTATTAATATAGACATAGAAGTCTTTTTATCTACAATATGCGTACCACTTGGAGATGTCCTTCCCAACCAGCAACAAACATTCTAAGTATTATAGAGAGAAGATATTTACTTAGCATGTTTCATGCACATATAAACAGAGTCTCATGGTTTGGATATCATGAGAAACTAAATCATAATTGATTACAACCACAGACATTGTTTTTTAAGAATTTCTCCAGAGTTAATATGGAGGATGGTAATCTGTCAGACACTTCTAACACAGATGTTTCTGACAATTTAGATTCAGTTAAACAGATATCCAGTGCTGAAGAATCATTATCACATGGTAAGAAAATGTTAGAGAGAAATATTAAATCTGAAATTTATGGTGAATCTTTTGTAAATTCCAGTAATTTAAACAGACACGTAAGATTACACTCTGGGAAAAAAACATTTCACTGTGAAATATGTGGAAAAACATTTGTTGATAATAGTTCTTTAAATGCTCACAAACAAACACACAACAGAAAAAAAAATTTTCACTGTAAAATATGCGGAAAGCCGTTTACTCGGAACTATCAACTTGTTTACCATATCCGTACTCACACTGGAGAAAAACCATTCCATTGTGAAATATGTGATAAATATTTCTTCACTAACTGTAGTTTAATAAAGCACAAAAAGATCCATTCTGGGAAAAAAGAATTTAAATGCGAAATATGTGGGAAATTTTTTTTGGACTATTCTCAACTTGTTGTTCACAAAAGAACACACACTGGAGAAAAACCATTCCACTGTGAAATCTGTGGGAAAGCTTTTCTGAATAATTTTCGACTTGTTGCTCACAAAAGAGTACACACTGGTGAGAAACCTTTCTTTTGTGATCTATGTGGCAAATCTTTCTTCTCTAATACTAATTTAAAAAGACACAAACTCCAACACATTGGGAAAAAGGAATTCCATTGTGAATTCTGTGGGAAATCTTACTTCAGTAATAGTGAATTGAAAAGGCATAGGAGAAAAAACATTTCACTGTGAAATTTGTGGGAAATCCTTCTTCGATAATTGTGGTCTTATTGCTCACATCCGTAGTCACACAGGAGAAAAGCCCTATCGTTGTGAAATGTGTGAGAAATCATTTGTGTGTAAAGGTGACTTGAATACACACAAACGGAGACACACTGGTGAGAAGCCTTATCATTGTGATATATGTGGGAAATCATTTTTCTGTAAAAGTTCATTGACTAAACACAAACGAACACACACTGTAAAGACTTTGAATAATGAGTGACCTGAGAAATCCTTCTCTTGGAATTTTGGAAACATGGATGATATCAAGGAGTGATATTGCTCGTAATTACCAAACGAAGAACCAAATAAAGTTAGCTTTTTGAAAAGCAAAAAATGTTTTTTTCTTTTATGATAAAATAATCTTTCACTGTTAGGTGACGGGAGATAACTCCATTTGAATTGTTCCACTTGATTTCTGTATTTTGTAATTAAGTGTGCAATTAAGGAGAATACTGTGCCAGCATCGTAGGAAATGTATTTTATTTTAAAAGGCGCGATATTGTCATAAGTGGAAAGGATGGGAGACATAATTCTCTTTTCACAATCAGTATATCAAAAATTAAACATATACAAAATATATATATATAAACGAAAATCTAGTGGTGAATGCCCATTTTATGAATTATGAAGAATTGATTTCTTTTCAGGCAAGCCAAGTTAACTTTTGTATTCACCATTATTGTTGTTCCTAATTTGAATGAACACCGTTTAATGTCACTTTTACCCGCAATAAGTCTTTTGTTTGTTGACGTTTCTTTGATTTACCTTCGGCTGGGATATAAATGAGAAAAGAAATCGATATTATAGAATGTGTTTCTCGTAGTATTAAATCGTGATAGGGACATTTTACTCATATAACCAGAATTATTGAAGCCAGAGAAAATTTTTCAACGACACGGCCAGCTTGGTAAGTTTCAGGTAGTTTAATTATATCCTACTCATGTCACATTTGTCTTGGAATTTAGCTTTTCTTTTTCATTCGGTTGCCTTCGTAATGACTAATTTATGGCTTTTCTTTTCTCATTTGGATGGGTGTAGACTAGGAGTTTAGCTTTTTATCTTCTTTAAATCATAAGATATTAAAGACTTGTACCACATGAAAAACACTCCGTTCACTCAGTATTTCGAACTACGTATATCTGACCATAGGCATTTCCCCTCCCCAGACAGGCTAAAAACGCAGCTGCACACGTACGCGCTGACAATGGTTGTGTGGTAAAAAGCTTGCTTTCCAACCACATAGTTCTGCGTACAGTCCCACTACGTGTTACCTTGGGTAAGTGTCTTCTACTAATGTTCTGAGCCGACCAATGCCCTGTGATTGGATTTGATTGACGGAAACTGAGAGAAGCTTATCACATGTTTACCTGAGTTTAAAAAAAAACTCGTTTTAAATAGCAACCTTGTTAAGCAATGCACCGGTCCCAGTACTCGAACCACTTTTGGAATCTGGCCTGGAAGTCGTTTTCCGTAAGCTAGTCAAGGACTCTGGATCTCGGCAACAAAATTAAAACGACGACCTTTGAGCTGCATTTCTATCTTGATAAAGAGATGGATGTCCGCATGTGCTAAATCTGGCGAATAGGGTAGGTGCAGAAGCAACACCATGTTTTTCGCGAGAACTTCATGAGTGAGGAGAGCTTGGTGACAGGATGCATTGTCGTAATGAAGAATTCAATTCTTCGCGCTTCATATATCCAACCTCAAATGCTTCAAAGCATCACAGTAGAGCTCTCGACTGACAGACTTCCAGGGAAGGTTCTTCCGTTTTTTGCAGCACCTGTGCCAGTCGATAATGTGTATTTAATTCAAAACAATGTGAATAAATTAGCATTACATTTGGCAGAGTAATCAGAATGTTTAATGTTTATAGATAACTAAAAGCAACGGATATCACACATCAGGGTCGGTGTTCCGTCACCTGGATGATTAACTATTCTATTTTCATCACAAACTATGTCACATCGTTAATTGGTTTTTCTTCACTTTTCAGGACAGCTGAAACATTTTAATTATCAAATATTGAGTAATTAGCTTCCCTGGCTTTTCAGCTGACATTTAAATCCAAACTATGTATTATTTGTATTAACTTCACATCACTTTTCTACCTTATGTGGTTTACAATTCAACGTATGTATGTTTATGTGTGTGTTTATGCCTACACACGTTACCTCTCTTCAACATCTATCTCATACAATCATATATTTTCTTTCTTTACAGTTGTGCTCAATGTCCCTTTACAATTCGCCATACAAAGATACCGATTCCACCAGAACATCTACAACCAGTCATTTACAGATGCTGTGTCTCTCTGTTTTCATTGTAGATAACTTCAGTCAACTGTATCCATAATTATCAACATAGAAATAAAAGTCATTTGGTCTACAATATGTGTACCACTTGGAGATGTCCCAGCCAGTAACAGATATTCTAGTGTTACATAGAAAAGATATCTACATTGCATATTTTCTACATAAGTAAACAGAGTCCCATGATTTGGACATCATAAGACAAGAAACTGAACCATAATAGATTATAACCACAGGCATCAGTTTTCAAGAATTCCTCCAGAGTTAATATGGAGGATGGTAATCACTCAGACACTTCTAACACAAATGTTTCTGAGAATATAGATTCGATTAAACAGACATCTGATGCTGAAGAACCATTATCTCATGGTAAGAAACCTTTATCTGATAATGAAAGTTCATTACAGAGAACTGTTAATTGTGAAATTTGTGGGGAATCTTTTGTAAATTGCACAAGTTTAAAAAAACACAAAAGACTACACACTGGGGAAAGACCACTTCAGTATGAAATTAGTGGAAAATCATTGAATCAGGAGTCTCATCTTGTTGTCCACAAACGTAGTCACACTAAGGAAAAACCTTTCCGCTGTGAAATATGTGGAAAAAAATTTGTTGATAAAACTACTTTAAATGCTCACAAAGAAATACACACTGAGGAAAAACTTTACCACTGTGAAATATGTGGAAAGTCTTTTGTTGAATATTATTATCTAAAGGCCCACAAAAAGAGGCACAGTGGAGAAAAACCTTTCTCCTGCCAAATATGTGGAAAATTATTTGCTTACAATTATCTCCTTGTCCTCCACATTCGTAGCCACACAGGTGAAAAACCCTACAGGTGTGAAATGTGTGGTAAGTCCTATGCGTATAAGAGTTTCTTAACAAAACACAAAAGGACTCACGGTGCGGAAAAATCTCATCACTGTGAAACATGTGGGAAATTATTTGCCAATATATATTCTCTTGGAGTCCACAAAAGATTACACACCGAAGGAAAGCGTTATACCTGTGAAATCTGTGGAAGATCATTCTTAAATAATTCTTTACTCATTGGTCACAAGAGAGTTCACACTGGAGAAACACCATTTCACTGTGAAATATGTGGCAAGTCCTTCTTAAATAATTATTTACTTGTTGCTCATAAAAGGGTACACACTGGAGACAAACCCTCTCAATGTGATATTTGTGGGAAATATTTCTCCTCAAACAGTAATTTAACAAGGCACAAAATAATTCACATTGGAAAGAAAGAATTCCACTGCGAAATATGTGGGAAATCTTACTTTAATAATGATGATTTAAAAAGACATGAACGAATTCACAATGGGGAAAAAACATTTCACTGTGAAATTTGCGGGAAATCCTTCTTCGATAATTGTAATCTTATAGCCCACATTCGTAGTCACACAGGAGAAAAGCCGTATCATTGTGACGTATGTGATAAATCTTTTGTTAGTAAAAGCAGCTTGAATAAACATAAACAAAGACACACTGGAGAAAAGCCTTATCATTGTGACATCTGTGGGAACTCGTTCACTTGTAAAAGCTCCTTGAATACACACAACCGAAGGCACACTGGCGAAAGGCCCTATTATTGTGAAATATGTGGGAAATCGTTTATCTGTAACAGTCATTTGACTAAACACAAACGGACGCACACTGTAGGGAAGACTTTGAACAGTGGGACATGAGGAATACTTGTCGTAAATTTGATCTCATAAGTCTACCAGCATATTTGATGGGTTGCGCAAAACTTCCTGGCTTTGGACAAAAGAAAATACAGGAGGATCAGTTAATTCTTTTCTTTTCCAGGCACAAGGCCTGAATTTTTGGCAGAGGTGGGGTCAGTCGATTAGATCGACCCCAGTACATGACTGGTACTTAATTTATCGACCCCGAAAGGATGAAAGGCAAAGTCGACCTTGGTGGAATTTAACTCGGAACATAAAGACAGCAGAAATGCTGCTAAGCATTTCGCGTGGCGTGTTAATGTTTCTGCCAGCTTGTTGCCTTAGGAGGATCAGTTAATTAGGATTTTATAACGAGCTCAGGGCACGGAATCTTTCATGCGAGATGACAAAGGACCAAGATGCCTGGTGCCCTGCTGTACTCAAAAAGACCCGTACTTTGCAGAGGTGTCAAGACAGATCCCTCTGGTGGTGTAAAGCACTTGTGGTGGTGCCACATAAAACTGTCTGTGCAGTGCCATGTAAAAGCATCCAGCATACTCTGTAAAGTTGTTGGCGTTAGGAAGGGCATCCAGCTGTAGAAACCATTCCAAATCAGACTAGAGTCAGGTGCAGCTCCCTGGCTTGCCAGCATGGACAACAAACGTTGAATGATGATGATATGCCTCTCTCAGATTCACACACTTATTGCAGGAGTCCTTCAATTTTTTCCAAGCCCTGTAAAAAAACTCAGAAGGTTGGGCCTCCAACCAGGCCTTTCATAAGAACTTTTCAGCACTCTGTTGTATATTGGAGTACATTTGATGCATTCAGTGGAATAAGGGAGCACTCGAGAAAGTTTCCCTAAATTGCTCTTTTCGTCTTAGAGGTGCATTTGAATCCTCATATTTCTATCCATCCAAAATATAGAACTTAATTCCACACTCTTTCATATTGAAATTTAAGTTGAATGTTCAGGGAGTAAGTGAGAGACGGGCACAGAAGATTCCAAGTGTTGTAGAGACAAATAACTGAAAAAAATACCCCCCAAAAACAATCAAATCTATAAACTAAATTTAAAAAATAAATTGTCTTTTTGTTTCAATATATCAACACCGGATCTTGTTCAAAACGGGGGCACCAGTATTTTCTTAACGAAACACTTTCAAACTTGGGACCTATTAAACAATAATAGTATTCAGATTCGTAAATAATTCACTAACTCACAAGAAATATGAAACTAAAATGTAAATATTCTTTGGAAAATTTTAAATAGCTTTTGTGACAAATTTGTAAAATGTTGAATATTCTCTGCCTACACTTGATGTGTCTTATTTGAGAGTAAGTGTTTTAGAAATTATAAACGTGTATGTGAATACAGACTGGAGAAAATAAAATTATTACTGCCAAAGGCGGTCCTACCCTCATATGAAAATAAATTTGTTTGAAATTTTAAGGTGTTTCCATAATTTTATCCAACCCCTGTGTGTAAATATATATATATATATATATGTGTGTGTGTGTGTGATTAGAGTTGTTTGAAAACTAAGGTACTACTGTGTAGAGTGGAGGCGCAATGGCCCAGTGGTTAGGGCAGCGGACTCACGGTCATAGGATCGCGGTTTCGATTCCCAGACCGGGCGTTGTGAGTGTTTATTGAGCTAAAACACCTAAAGTTCCACGAGGCTCCGGCAGGGGATGGTGGCGAACCCTGCTGTACTCTTTCACCACAACTTTCTCTCACTCTTTCTTCCTGTTTCTGTTGTCCCTACTGTGTCACGCTGAATATCCCCGAGAACTACGTTAAGGGTACACGTGTCTGTGGAGTGCTCAGCCACTTGCACGTTAATTTCACGAGCAGGCTGTTCCGTTGATCAGATCAGTGCAAACAACAACAACATTTGCATAAGTGAAAGAAGAAAAACTTAAATTGAAATTATTTTTTCTTATCTTTTTTTTCTCAGTCGGTATTTCAACTATTCAACATATAGAAAGAAATATCAATTCAACCTAATCCAAAATATAAATGAAAATTTTTATGGTGAACGCATGATTTATCGATGTTGAAGAATTGATTTCGTTTCAGCCAAGCCGTTAACTTTTGTATTCACCATTATTGCTCTTCCTAATTCGAAGTAACTCCGTCTCGCACTCAATTCTTTTGTTCTTTGATGTTTCTTTGATTTACCATCGACCGGGACGTAAATGAGAAAAGAGATCGATATCATTGAATGTGTTTCTCGTAGGAACATTTAACTCATGCTACCGGAATCATTGAAGCCAGAGAAAATTTATTAATGACACGACTTATTTGGTAAGTTTCAACCAATTCAATTATACCACAGGGTGGTCACATTCGGCTTCTTTTAGGAACTTTGCTTTTGTTTTTATTTCATTATCTTCGTAATATCCATTTGGCTTTTCTGGATTCTTCGTGGTTTTCTAGAATACCAGTTTCGCTTTTGATATTTAAATCTTAAAATATTGAGTTCAAATTACGGTGCAAGGCCATCGTTTCGGTGAAACGGGTAGTTGATTAGGCAAAAGTAAAGAATACGCACACCCGGTGGTTAGGGCTAGGGTTTTTGTTGCGCCGAAAACGGGTGATGTACGTACTCTTTACCCCTGCCCTTGATTATATCGATTCCTGTGCACAACGGGTACTTTATCGACCTCGAAACATGGAAAATGGATGTTAAATGATGATGATGAATAATTAGCTTGCTTGACTTGTTATTTTTTTACTTGTTTCAGTCATTTGACTGCAGCCATGCTGGAGCACCGCCTTTGGTCGAGCTAATCGACCCCAGGACTTATTCTTTGTAAGCCTAGTACTTATTCCATCGGTCTCTTTTGCTAAGTTACGGAGACGTAAACATACCAGCATCGGTTGTCAAGCGATGTTGGGGGGACACAAACACACACACACACATATACACGACGGGCTTCTTTCAGTTTCCATCTACCAAACCCACTCACAAGGCTTTGGTCAGCCCAAGGCTATAGTAGAAGACACTTGCCCAAGGTGCCATGCAGTGGAACTGAACTTAGAACCATGTGGTTGATAAGCAAGCTACTTACCACACAGCCACTCCTGCATGACATTCCAATAAAAAAGTATAGATTATTTGTATTAACATTGCAACACCACATTATAAACTGTTATTCCATATGCAATTAACAATCTTGTGTGTGTGTATATGTACATGTATGTACATATATACACACGTTATCTCTCTTAAACATTTATCTTATGCAGTCACATATTTTCTTCCTTTACAGTTGTGCTGAATGTTCCATTACAATCCATCATACAAGAATACCAATTCCACCAGCACATCTGCTACCAATCACTTGTGAGCATTTGCTTTCCCTCTGTTTCCAGGTTACATAATTTCTGTTAAATATATGCACAAGTATTAGTGTAGGATACATAAGTCCTTTTGTCTGCAATATGTGTTCCACTTGGAGACATCCCAGCCAGTAACTCACCTTCTAATGTAAATTTAGAGCCATGACAAAGATATCATAAGACAAGAAACTGAATCCTAACAGATTTTATCCTTGGACATCAATTTTGAAGAATTTCTGCAGAGTTAATATGGAGGATGGTAATGAGTTAGACATTTCTGATACAAATGTTTCTGATGATATAGGTTTAGTTAAACAGACACCCAAGGCTAAGAAACCTTTATCTGATAATGGAAGTTCAAAACAGAGTAATATTGAATGTAAAATTTGTGGAAAATCTTTTGTGAATAAAAGTAATTTAACAAAACACAAGAGATTACATACGGGAAAAAAACCATTTCGATGTGAAATTTGTGGGAAATTGTTGAATCAGAAAGCTCACCTTATCCTCCACAAACGTAGTCACACTGGAGAGAAACCCTATAACTGTGAAATATGTGGAAAATCATTTGTCGATAAATGTTATTTAAAGATTCACAAAAAAATGCACACAGGTGAAAAACCCTACAGGTGTGAAATGTGTGGTAAGTCCTATGCGTATAAGAGTTTCTTAACAAAACACAAAAGGACTCACGGTGCGGAAAAATCTCATCACTGTGAAACATGTGGGAAATTATTTGCCAATATATATTCTCTTGGAGTCCACAAAAGATTACACACCGAAGGAAAGCGTTATACCTGTGAAATCTGTGGAAGATCATTCTTAAATAATTCTATACTCGTTGGTCACAAGAGAGTTCACACTGGAGAAACACCATTTCACTGTGAAATATGTGGCAAGTCCTTCTTAAATAATTATTTACTTGTTGCTCATAAAAGGGTACACACTGGAGACAAACCCTCTGAATGTGATATTTGTGGGAAATATTTCTCCTCAAACAGTAATTTAACAAGGCACAAAATAATTCACATTGGAAAGAAAGAATTCCACTGCGAAATATGTGGGAAATCTTACTTTAATAATGATGATTTAAAAAGACATGAACGAATTCACAATGGGGAAAAAACATTTCACTGTGAAATTTGCGGGAAATCCTTCTTCGATAATTGTAATCTTATAGCCCACATTCGTAGTCACACAGGAGAAAAGCCGTATCATTGTGACGTATGTGATAAATCTTTTGTTAGTAAAAGCAGCTTGAATAAACATAAACAAAGACACACTGGAGAAAAGCCTTATCATTGTGACATCTGTGGGAACTCGTTCACTTATAAAAGCTCCTTGAATACACACAACCGAAGGCACACTGGCGAAAGGCCCTATTATTGTGAAATATGTGGGAAATCGTTTATCTGTAACAGTCATTTGACTAAACACAAACGGACGCACACTGTAGGGAAGACTTTGAACAGTGGGACATGAGGAATACTTGTCGTAAATTTGATCTCATAAGTCTACCAGCATATTTGATGGGTTGCGCAAAACTTCCTGGCTTTGGACAAAAGAAAATACAGGAGGATCAGTTAATTCTTTTCTTTTCCAGGCACAAGGCCTGAATTTTTGGCAGAGGTGGGGTCAGTCGATTAGATCGACCCCAGTACATGACTGGTACTTAATTTATCGACCCCGAAAGGATGAAAGGCAAAGTCGACCTTGGTGGAATTTAACTCGGAACATAAAGACAGCAGAAATGCTGCTAAGCATTTCGCGTGGCGTGTTAATGTTTCTGCCAGCTTGTTGCCTTAGGAGGATCAGTTAATTAGGATTTTATAACGAGCTCAGGGCACGGAATCTTTCATGCGAGATGACAAAGGACCAAGATGCCTGGTGCCCTGCTGTACTCAAAAAGACCCGTACTTTGCAGAGGTGTCAAGACAGATCCCTCTGGTGGTGTAAAGCACTTGTGGTGGTGCCACATAAAACTGTCTGTGCAGTGCCATGTAAAAGCATCCAGCATACTCTGTAAAGTTGTTGGCGTTAGGAAGGGCATCCAGCTGTAGAAACCATTCCAAATCAGACTAGAGTCAGGTGCAGCTCCCTGGCTTGCCAGCATGGACAACAAACGTTGAATGATGATGATATGCCTCTCTCAGATTCACACACTTATTGCAGGAGTCCTTCAATTTTTTCCAAGCCCTGTAAAAAAACTCAGAAGGTTGGGCCTCCAACCAGGCCTTTCACAAGAACTTTTCAGCACTCTGTTGTATATTGGAGTACATTTGATGCATTCAGTGGAATAAGGGAGCACTCGAGAAAGTTTCCCTAAATTGCTCTTTTCGTCTTAGAGGTGCATTTGAATCCTCATATTTCTATCCATCCAAAATATAGAACTTAATTCCACACTCTTTCATATTGAAATTTAAGTTGAATGTTCAGGGAGTAAGTGAGAGACGGGCACAGAAGATTCCAAGTGTTGTAGAGACAAATAACTGAAAAAAATACCCCCCAAAAACAATCAAATCTATAAACTAAATTTAAAAAATAAATTGTCTTTTTGTTTCAATATATCAACACCGGATCTTGTTCAAAACGGGGACACCAGTATTTTCTTAACGAAACACTTTCAAACTTGGGACCTATTAAACAATAATAGTATTCAGATTCGTAAATAATTCACTAACTCACAAGAAATATGAAACTAAAATGTAAATATTCTTTGGAAAATTTTAAATAGCTTTTGTGACAAATTTGTAAAATGTTGAATATTCTCTGCCTACACTTGATGTGTCTTATTTGAGAGAAAGTGTTTTAGAAATTATAAACGTGTATGTGAATACAGACTGGAGAAAATAAAATTATTACTGCCAAAGGCGGTCCTACCCTCATGTGAAAATAAATTTGTTTGAAATTTTAAGGTGTTTCCATAATTTTATCCAACCCCTGTGTGTAAATATATATATATATATATATATATATATATATATATATATATGTGTGTGTGTGTGTGTGTGTGTGATTAGAGTTGTTTGAAAACTAAGGTACTACTGTGTAGAGTGGAGGCGCAATGGCCCAGTGGTTAAGGCAGCGGACTCACGGTCATAGGATCGCGGTTTCGATTCCCAGACCGGGCGTTGTGAGTGTTTATTGAGCTAAAACACCTAAAGTTCCACGAGGCTCCGGCAGGGGATGGTGGCGAACCCTGCTGTACTCTTTCACCACAACTTTCTCTCACTCTTTCTTCCTGTTTCTGTTGTCCCTACTGTGTCACGCTGAATATCCCCGAGAACTACGTTAAGGGTACACGTGTCTGTGGAGTGCTCAGCCACTTGCACGTTAATTTCACGAGCAGGCTGTTCCGTTGATCAGATCAGTGCAAACAACAACAACATTTGCATAAGTGAAAGAAGAAAAACTTAAATTGAAATTATTTTTTCTTATCTTTTTTTTCTCAGTCGGTATTTCAACTATTCAACATATAGAAAGAAATATCAATTCAACCTAATCCAAAATATAAATGAAAATTTTTATGTTGAACGCATGATTTATCGATGTTGAAGAATTGATTTCGTTTCAGCCAAGCCGTTAACTTTTGTATTCACCATTATTGCTCTTCCTAATTCGAAGTAACTCCGTCTCGCACTCAATTCTTTTGTTCTTTGATGTTTCTTTGATTTACCATCGACCGGGACGTAAATGAGAAAAGAGATCGATATCATTGAATGTGTTTCTCGTAGGAACATTTAACTCATGCTACCGGAATCATTGAAGCCAGAGAAAATTTATTAATGACACGACTTATTTGGTAAGTTTCAACCAATTCAATTATACCACAGGGTGGTCACATTCGGCTTCTTTTAGGAACTTTGCTTTTGTTTTTATTTCATTATCTTCGTAATATCTATTTGGCTTTTCTGGATTCTTCGTGGTTTTCTAGAATACCAGTTTCGCTTTTGATATTTAAATCTTAAAATATTGAGTTCAAATTACGGTGCAAGGCCATCGTTTCGGTGAAACGGGTAGTTGATTAGGCAAAAGTAAAGAATACGCACACCCGGTGGTTAGGGCTAGGGTTTTTGTTGCGCCGAAAACGGGTGATGTACTTACTCTTTACCCCTGCCCTTGATTATATCGATTCCTGTGCACAACGGGTACTTTATCGACCTCGAAACATGGAAAATGGATGTTAAATGATGATGATGAATAATTAGCTTGCTTGACTTGTTATTTTTTTACTTGTTTCAGTCATTTGACTGCAGCCATGCTGGAGCACCGCCTTTGGTCGAGCTAATCGACCCCAGGACTTATTCTTTGTAAGCCTAGTACTTATTCCATCGGTCTCTTTTGCTAAGTTACGGAGACGTAAACATACCAGCATCGGTTGTCAAGCGATGTTGGGGGGACACAAACACACACACACACATATACACGACGGGCTTCTTTCAGTTTCCATCTACCAAACCCACTCACAAGGCTTTGGTCAGCCCAAGGCTATAGTAGAAGACACTTGCCCAAGGTGCCATGCAGTGGGACTGAACTTAGAACCATGTGGTTGATAATCAAGCTACTTACCACACAGCCACTCCTGCATGACATTCCAATAAAAAAGTATAGATTATTTGTATTAACATTGCAACACCACATTATAAACTGTTATTCCATATGCAATTAACAATCTTGTGTGTGTGTATATGTACATGTATGTACATATATACACACGTTATCTCTCTTAAACATTTATCTTACGCAGTCACATATTTTCTTCCTTTACAGTTGTGCTGAATGTTCCATTACAATCCATCATACAAGAATACCAATTCCACCAGCACATCTGCTACCAATCACTTGTGAGCATTTGCTTTCCCTCTGTTTCCAGGTTACATAATTTCTGTTAAATATATGCACAAGTATTAGTGTAGGGTACAGAAGTCCTTTTGTCGCAATATGTGTTCCACTTGGAGACATCCCAGCCAGTAACTCACCTTCTAATGTAAATTTTGAGCCATGACAAAGATATCATAAGACAAGAAACTGAATCCTAACAGATTTTATCCTTGGACATCAATTTTGAAGAATTTCTGCAGAGTTAATATGGAGGATGGTAATGAGTTAGACATTTCTGATACAAATGTTTCTGATGATATAGGTTTAGTTAAACAGACACCCAAGGCTAAGAAACCTTTATCTGATAATGGAAGTTCAAAACAGAGTAATATTGAATGTAAAATTTGTGGAAAATCTTTTGTGAATAAAAGTAATTTAACAAAACACAAGAGATTACATACGGGAAAAAAACCATTTCGATGTGAAATTTGTGGGAAATTGTTGAATCAGAAAGCTCACCTTATCCTCCACAAACGTAGTCACACTGGAGAGAAACCCTATAACTGTGAAATATGTGGAAAATCATTTGTCGATAAATGTTATTTAAAGATTCACAAAAAAATGCACACAGGTGAAAAACCCTACAGGTGTGAAATGTGTGGTAAGTCCTATGCGTATAAGAGTTTCTTAACAAAACACAAAAGGACTCACGGTGCGGAAAAATCTCATCACTGTGAAACATGTGGGAAATTATTTGCCAATATATATTCTCTTGGAGTCCACAAAAGATTACACACCGAAGGAAAGCGTTATACCTGTGAAATCTGTGGAAGATCATTCTTAAATAATTCTATACTCGTTGGTCACAAGAGAGTTCACACTGGAGAAACACCATTTCACTGTGAAATATGTGGCAAGTCCTTCTTAAATAATTATTTACTTGTTGCTCATAAAAGGGTACACACTGGAGACAAACCCTCTCAATGTGATATTTGTGGGAAATATTTCTCCTCAAACAGTAATTTAACAAGGCACAAAATAATTCACATTGGAAAGAAAGAATTCCACTGCGAAATATGTGGGAAATCTTACTTTAATAATGATGATTTAAAAAGACATGAACGAATTCACAATGGGGAAAAAACATTTCACTGTGAAATTTGCGGGAAATCCTTCTTCGATAATTGTAATCTTATAGCCCACATTCGTAGTCACACAGGAGAAAAGCCGTATCATTGTGACGTATGTGATAAATCTTTTGTTAGTAAAAGCAGCTTGAATAAACATAAACAAAGACACACTGGAGAAAAGCCTTATCATTGTGACATCTGTGGGAACTCGTTCACTTATAAAAGCTCCTTGAATACACACAACCGAAGGCACACTGGCGAAAGGCCCTATTATTGTGAAATATGTGGGAAATCGTTTATCTGTAACAGTCATTTGACTAAACACAAACGGACGCACACTGTAGGGAAGACTTTGAACAGTGGGACATGAGGAATACTTGTCGTAAATTTGATCTCATAAGTCTACCAGCATATTTGATGGGTTGCGCAAAAGTTCCTGGCTTTGGACAAAAGAAAATACAGGAGGATCAGTTAATTCTTTTCTTTTCCAGGCACAAGGCCTGAATTTTTGGCAGAGGTGGGGTCAGTCGATTAGATCGACCCCAGTACATGACTGGTACTTAATTTATCGACCCCGAAAGGATGAAAGGCAAAGTCGACCTTGGTGGAATTTAACTCGGAACATAAAGACAGCAGAAATGCTGCTAAGCATTTCGCGTGGCGTGTTAATGTTTCTGCCAGCTTGTTGCCTTAGGAGGATCAGTTAATTAGGATTTTATAACGAGCTCAGGGCACGGAATCTTTCATGCGAGATGACAAAGGACCAAGATGCCTGGTGCCCTGCTGTTCTCAAAAAGACCCGTACTTTGCAGAGGTGTCAAGACAGATCCCTCTGGTGGTGTAAAGCACTTGTGGTGGTGCCACATAAAACTGTCTGTGCAGTGCCATGTAAAAGCATCCAGCATACTCTGTAAAGTTGTTGGCGTTAGGAAGGGCATCCAGCTGTAGAAACCATTCCAAATCAGACTAGAGTCAGGTGCAGCTCCCTGGCTTGCCAGCATGGACAACAAACGTTGAATGATGATGATATGCCTCTCTCAGATTCACACACTTATTGCAGGAGTCCTTCAATTTTTTCCAAGCCCTGTAAAAAAACTCAGAAGGTTGGGCCTCCAACCAGGCCTTTCACAAGAACTTTTCAGCACTCTGTTGTATATTGGAGTACATTTGATGCATTCAGTGGAATAAGGGAGCACTCGAGAAAGTTTCCCTAAATTGCTCTTTTCGTCTTAGAGGTGCATTTGAATCCTCATATTTCTATCCATCCAAAATATAGAACTTAATTCCACACTCTTTCATATTGAAATTTAAGTTGAATGTTCAGGGAGTAAGTGAGAGACGGGCACAGAAGATTCCAAGTGTTGTAGAGACAAATAACTGAAAAAAATACCCCCCAAAAACAATCAAATCTATAAACTAAATTTAAAAAATAAATTGTCTTTTTGTTTCAATATATCAACACCGGATCTTGTTCAAAACGGGGGCACCAGTATTTTCTTAACGAAACACTTTCAAACTTGGGACCTATTAAACAATAATAGTATTCAGATTCGTAAATAATTCACTAACTCACAAGAAATATGAAACTAAAATGTAAATATTCTTTGGAAAATTTTAAATAGCTTTTGTGACAAATTTGTAAAATGTTGAATATTCTCTGCCTACACTTGATGTGTCTTATTTGAGAGTAAGTGTTTTAGAAATTATAAACGTGTATGTGAATACAGACTGGAGAAAATAAAATTATTACTGCCAAAGGCGGTCCTACCCTCATATGAAAATAAATTTGTTTGAAATTTTAAGGTGTTTCCATAATTTTATCCAACCCCTGTGTGTAAATATATATATATATATATGTGTGTGTGTGTGTGTGATTAGAGTTGTTTGAAAACTAAGGTACTACTGTGTAGAGTGGAGGCGCAATGGCCCAGTGGTTAGGGCAGCGGACTCACGGTCATAGGATCGCGGTTTCGATTCCCAGACCGGGCGTTGTGAGTGTTTATTGAGCTAAAACACCTAAAGTTCCACGAGGCTCCGGCAGGGGATGGTGGCGAACCCTGCTGTACTCTTTCACCACAACTTTCTCTCACTCTTTCTTCCTGTTTCTGTTGTCCCTACTGTGTCACGCTGAATATCCCCGAGAACTACGTTAAGGGTACACGTGTCTGTGGAGTGCTCAGCCACTTGCACGTTAATTTCACGAGCAGGCTGTTCCGTTGATCAGATCAGTGCAAACAACAACAACATTTGCATAAGTGAAAGAAGAAAAACTTAAATTGAAATTATTTTTTCTTATCTTTTTTTTCTCAGTCGGTATTTCAACTATTCAACATATAGAAAGAAATATCAATTCAACCTAATCCAAAATATAAATGAAAATTTTTATGTTGAACGCATGATTTATCGATGTTGAAGAATTGATTTCGTTTCAGCCAAGCCGTTAACTTTTGTATTCACCATTATTGCTCTTCCTAATTCGAAGTAACTCCGTCTCGCACTCAATTCTTTTGTTCTTTGATGTTTCTTTGATTTACCATCGACCGGGACGTAAATGAGAAAAGAGATCGATATCATTGAATGTGTTTCTCGTAGGAACATTTAACTCATGCTACCGGAATCATTGAAGCCAGAGAAAATTTATTAATGACACGACTTATTTGGTAAGTTTCAACCAATTCAATTATACCACAGGGTGGTCACATTCGGCTTCTTTTAGGAACTTTGCTTTTGTTTTTATTTCATTATCTTCGTAATATCCATTTGGCTTTTCTGGATTCTTCGTGGTTTTCTAGAATACCAGTTTCGCTTTTGATATTTAAATCTTAAAATATTGAGTTCAAATTACGGTGCAAGGCCATCGTTTCGGTGAAACGGGTAGTTGATTAGGCAAAAGTAAAGAATACGCACACCCGGTGGTTAGGGCTAGGGTTTTTGTTGCGCCGAAAACGGGTGATGTACGTACTCTTTACCCCTGCCCTTGATTATATCGATTCCTGTGCACAACGGGTACTTTATCGACCTCGAAACATGGAAAATGGATGTTAAATGATGATGATGAATAATTAGCTTGCTTGACTTGTTATTTTTTTACTTGTTTCAGTCATTTGACTGCAGCCATGCTGGAGCACCGCCTTTGGTCGAGCTAATCGACCCCAGGACTTATTCTTTGTAAGCCTAGTACTTATTCCATCGGTCTCTTTTGCTAAGTTACGGAGACGTAAACATACCAGCATCGGTTGTCAAGCGATGTTGGGGGGACACAAACACACACATACACACATATACACGACGGGCTTCTTTCAGTTTCCATCTACCAAACCCACTCACAAGGCTTTGGTCAGCCCAAGGCTATAGTAGAAGACACTTGCCCAAGGTGCCATGCAGTGGGACTGAACTTAGAACCATGTGGTTGATAAGCAAGCTACTTACCACACAGCCACTCCTGCATGACATTCCAATAAAAAAGTATAGATTATTTGTATTAACATTGCAACACCACATTATAAACTGTTATTCCATATGCAATTAACAATCTTGTGTGTGTGTATATGTACATGTATGTACATATATACACACGTTATCTCTCTTAAACATTTATCTTACGCAGTCACATATTTTCTTCCTTTACAGTTGTGCTGAATGTTCCATAACAATCCCTCATACAAGAATACCAATTCCACCAGCACATCTGCTACCAATCACTTGTGAGCATTTGCTTTCCTTCTGTTTCCAGGTTACATAATTTCTGTTAAATATATGCACAAGTATTAGTGTAGGATACAGAAGTCCTTTTGTCTGCAATATGTGTTCCACTTGGAGACATCCCAGCCAGTAACTCACCTTCTAATGTAAATTTAGAGCCATGACAAAGATATCATAAGACAAGAAACTGAATCCTAACAGATTTTATCTTTGGACATCAATTTTGAAGAATTTCTGCAGAGTTAATATGGAGGATGGTAATGAGTTAGACATTTCTGATACAAATGTTTCTGATGATATAGGTTTAGTTAAACAGACACCCAAGGCTAAGAAACCTTTATCTGATAATGGAAGTTCAAAACAGAGTAATATTGAATGTAAAATTTGTGGAAAATCTTTTGTGAATAAAAGTAATTTAACAAAACACACGAGATTACATACGGGAAAAAAACCATTTCGATGTGAAATTTGTGGGAAATTGTTGAATCAGAAAGCTCACCTTATCCTCCACAAACGTAGTCACACTGGAGAGAAACCCTATAACTGTGAAATATGTGGAAAATCATTTGTCGATAAATGTTATTTAAAGATTCACAAAAAAATGCACACAGGTGAAAAACCCTACAGGTGTGAAATGTGTGGTAAGTCCTATGCGTATAAGAGTTTCTTAACAAAACACAAAAGGACTCACGGTGCGGAAAAATCTCATCACTGTGAAACATGTGGGAAATTATTTGCCAATATATATTCTCTTGGAGTCCACAAAAGATTACACACCGAAGGAAAGCGTTATACCTGTGAAATCTGTGGAAGATCATTCTTAAATAATTCTATACTCGTTGGTCACAAGAGAGTTCACACTGGAGAAACACCATTTCACTGTGAAATATGTGGCAAGTCCTTCTTAAATAATTATTTACTTGTTGCTCATAAAAGGGTACACACTGGAGACAAACCCTCTCAATGTGATATTTGTGGGAAATATTTCTCCTCAAACAGTAATTTAACAAGGCACAAAATAATTCACATTGGAAAGAAAGAATTCCACTGCGAAATATGTGGGAAATCTTACTTTAATAATGATGATTTAAAAAGACATGAACGAATTCACAATGGGGAAAAAACATTTCACTGTGAAATTTGCGGGAAATCCTTCTTCGATAATTGTAATCTTATAGCCCACATTCGTAGTCACACAGGAGAAAAGCCGTATCATTGTGACGTATGTGATAAATCTTTTGTTAGTAAAAGCAGCTTGAATAAACATAAACAAAGACACACTGGAGAAAAGCCTTATCATTGTGACATCTGTGGGAACTCGTTCACTTATAAAAGCTCCTTGAATACACACAACCGAAGGCACACTGGCGAAAGGCCCTATTATTGTGAAATATGTGGGAAATCGTTTATCTGTAACAGTCATTTGACTAAACACAAACGGACGCACACTGTAGGGAAGACTTTGAACAGTGGGACATGAGGAATACTTGTCGTAAATTTGATCTCATAAGTCTACCAGCATATTTGATGGGTTGCGCAAAAGTTCCTGGCTTTGGACAAAAGAAAATACAGGAGGATCAGTTAATTCTTTTCTTTTCCAGGCACAAGGCCTGAATTTTTGGCAGAGGTGGGGTCAGTCGATTAGATCGACCCCAGTACATGACTGGTACTTAATTTATCGACCCCGAAAGGATGAAAGGCAAAGTCGACCTTGGTGGAATTTAACTCGGAACATAAAGACAGCAGAAATGCTGCTAAGCATTTCGCGTGGCGTGTTAATGTTTCTGCCAGCTTGTTGCCTTAGGAGGATCAGTTAATTAGGATTTTATAACGAGCTCAGGGCACGGAATCTTTCATGCGAGATGACAAAGGACCAAGATGCCTGGTGCCCTGCTGTACTCAAAAAGACCCGTACTTTGCAGAAGTGTCAAGACCGATCCCTCTGGTGGTGTAAAGCACTTGTGGTGGTGCCACATAAAACTGTCTGTGCAGTGCCATGTAAAAGCATCCAGCATACTCTGTAAAGTTGTTGGCGTTAGGAAGGGCATCCAGCTGTAGAAACCATTCCAAATCAGACTAGAGTCAGGTGCAGCTCCCTGGCTTGCCAGCATGGACAACAAACGTTGAATGATGATGATATGCCTCTCTCAGATTCACACACTTATTGCAGGAGTCCTTCAATTTTTTCCAAGCCCTGTAAAAAAACTCAGAAGGTTGGGCCTCCAACCAGGCCTTTCACAAGAACTTTTCAGCACTCTGTTGTATATTGGAGTACATTTGATGCATTCAGTGGAATAAGGGAGCACTCGAGAAAGTTTCCCTAAATTGCTCTTTTCGTCTTAGAGGTGCATTTGAATCCTCATATTTCTATCCATCCAAAATATAGAACTTAATTCCACACTCTTTCATATTGAAATTTAAGTTGAATGTTCAGGGAGTAAGTGAGAGACGGGCACAGAAGATTCCAAGTGTTGTAGAGACAAATAACTGAAAAAAATACCCCCCAAAAACAATCAAATCTATAAACTAAATTTAAAAAATAAATTGTCTTTTTGTTTCAATATATCAACACCGGATCTTGTTCAAAACGGGGGCACCAGTATTTTCTTAACGAAACACTTTCAAACTTGGGACCTATTAAACAATAATAGTATTCAGATTCGTAAATAATTCACTAACTCACAAGAAATATGAAACTAAAATGTAAATATTCTTTGGAAAATTTTAAATAGCTTTTGTGACAAATTTGTAAAATGTTGAATATTCTCTGCCTACACTTGATGTGTCTTATTTGAGAGTAAGTGTTTTAGAAATTATAAACGTGTATGTGAATACAGACTGGAGAAAATAAAATTATTACTGCCAAAGGCGGTCCTACCCTCATATGAAAATAAATTTGTTTGAAATTTTAAGGTGTTTCCATAATTTTATCCAACCCCTGTGTGTAAATATATATATATATATATGTGTGTGTGTGTGTGTGATTAGAGTTGTTTGAAAACTAAGGTACTACTGTGTAGAGTGGAGGCGCAATGGCCCAGTGGTTAGGGCAGCGGACTCACGGTCATAGGATCGCGGTTTCGATTCCCAGACCGGGCGTTGTGAGTGTTTATTGAGCTAAAACACCTAAAGTTCCACGAGGCTCCGGCAGGGGATGGTGGCGAACCCTGCTGTACTCTTTCACCACAACTTTCTCTCACTCTTTCTTCCTGTTTCTGTTGTCCCTACTGTGTCACGCTGAATATCCCCGAGAACTACGTTAAGGGTACACGTGTCTGTGGAGTGCTCAGCCACTTGCACGTTAATTTCACGAGCAGGCTGTTCCGTTGATCAGATCAGTGCAAACAACAACAACATTTGCATAAGTGAAAGAAGAAAAACTTAAATTGAAATTATTTTTTCTTATCTTTTTTTTCTCAGTCGGTATTTCAACTATTCAACATATAGAAAGAAATATCAATTCAACCTAATCCAAAATATAAATGAAAATTTTTATGTTGAACGCATGATTTATCGATGTTGAAGAATTGATTTCGTTTCAGCCAAGCCGTTAACTTTTGTATTCACCATTATTGCTCTTCCTAATTCGAAGTAACTCCGTCTCGCACTCAATTCTTTTGTTCTTTGATGTTTCTTTGATTTACCATCGACCGGGACGTAAATGAGAAAAGAGATCGATATCATTGAATGTGTTTCTCGTAGGAACATTTAACTCATGCTACCGGAATCATTGAAGCCAGAGAAAATTTATTAATGACACGACTTATTTGGTAAGTTTCAACCAATTCAATTATACCACAGGGTGGTCACATTCGGCTTCTTTTAGGAACTTTGCTTTTGTTTTTATTTCATTATCTTCGTAATATCCATTTGGCTTTTCTGGATTCTTCGTGGTTTTCTAGAATACCAGTTTCGCTTTTGATATTTAAATCTTAAAATATTGAGTTCAAATTACGGTGCAAGGCCATCGTTTCGGTGAAACGGGTAGTTGATTAGGCAAAAGTAAAGAATACGCACACCCGGTGGTTAGGGCTAGGGTTTTTGTTGCGCCGAAAACGGGTGATGTACGTACTCTTTACCCCTGCCCTTGATTATATCGATTCCTGTGCACAACGGGTACTTTATCGACCTCGAAACATGGAAAATGGATGTTAAATGATGATGATGAATAATTAGCTTGCTTGACTTGTTATTTTTTTACTTGTTTCAGTCATTTGACTGCAGCCATGCTGGAGCACCGCCTTTGGTCGAGCTAATCGACCCCAGGACTTATTCTTTGTAAGCCTAGTACTTATTCCATCGGTCTCTTTTGCTAAGTTACGGAGACGTAAACATACCAGCATCGGTTGTCAAGCGATGTTGGGGGGACACAAACACACACATACACACATATACACGACGGGCTTCTTTCAGTTTCCATCTACCAAACCCACTCACAAGGCTTTGGTCAGCCCAAGGCTATAGTAGAAGACACTTGCCCAAGGTGCCATGCAGTGGGACTGAACTTAGAACCATGTGGTTGATAAGCAAGCTACTTACCACACAGCCACTCCTGCATGACATTCCAATAAAAAAGTATAGATTATTTGTATTAACATTGCAACACCACATTATAAACTGTTATTCCATATGCAATTAACAATCTTGTGTGTGTGTATATGTACATGTATGTACATATATACACACGTTATCTCTCTTAAACATTTATCTTACGCAGTCACATATTTTCTTCCTTTACAGTTGTGCTGAATGTTCCATAACAATCCCTCATACAAGAATACCAATTCCACCAGCACATCTGCTACCAATCACTTGTGAGCATTTGCTTTCCTTCTGTTTCCAGGTTACATAATTTCTGTTAAATATATGCACAAGTATTAGTGTAGGATACAGAAGTCCTTTTGTCTGCAATATGTGTTCCACTTGGAGACATCCCAGCCAGTAACTCACCTTCTAATGTAAATTTAGAGCCATGACAAAGATATCATAAGACAAGAAACTGAATCCTAACAGATTTTATCTTTGGACATCAATTTTGAAGAATTTCTGCAGAGTTAATATGGAGGATGGTAATGAGTTAGACATTTCTGATACAAATGTTTCTGATGATATAGGTTTAGTTAAACAGACACCCAAGGCTAAGAAACCTTTATCTGATAATGGAAGTTCAAAACAGAGTAATATTGAATGTAAAATTTGTGGAAAATCTTTTGTGAATAAAAGTAATTTAACAAAACACACGAGATTACATACGGGAAAAAAACCATTTCGATGTGAAATTTGTGGGAAATTGTTGAATCAGAAAGCTCACCTTATCCTCCACAAACGTAGTCACACTGGAGAGAAACCCTATAACTGTGAAATATGTGGAAAATCATTTGTCGATAAATGTTATTTAAAGATTCACAAAAAAATGCACACAGGTGAAAAACCCTACAGGTGTGAAATGTGTGGTAAGTCCTATGCGTATAAGAGTTTCTTAACAAAACACAAAAGGACTCACGGTGCGGAAAAATCTCATCACTGTGAAACATGTGGGAAATTATTTGCCAATATATATTCTCTTGGAGTCCACAAAAGATTACACACCGAAGGAAAGCGTTATACCTGTGAAATCTGTGGAAGATCATTCTTAAATAATTCTATACTCGTTGGTCACAAGAGAGTTCACACTGGAGAAACACCATTTCACTGTGAAATATGTGGCAAGTCCTTCTTAAATAATTATTTACTTGTTGCTCATAAAAGGGTACACACTGGAGACAAACCCTCTCAATGTGATATTTGTGGGAAATATTTCTCCTCAAACAGTAATTTAACAAGGCACAAAATAATTCACATTGGAAAGAAAGAATTCCACTGCGAAATATGTGGGAAATCTTACTTTAATAATGATGATTTAAAAAGACATGAACGAATTCACAATGGGGAAAAAACATTTCACTGTGAAATTTGCGGGAAATCCTTCTTCGATAATTGTAATCTTATAGCCCACATTCGTAGTCACACAGGAGAAAAGCCGTATCATTGTGACGTATGTGATAAATCTTTTGTTAGTAAAAGCAGCTTGAATAAACATAAACAAAGACACACTGGAGAAAAGCCTTATCATTGTGACATCTGTGGGAACTCGTTCACTTATAAAAGCTCCTTGAATACACACAACCGAAGGCACACTGGCGAAAGGCCCTATTATTGTGAAATATGTGGGAAATCGTTTATCTGTAACAGTCATTTGACTAAACACAAACGGACGCACACTGTAGGGAAGACTTTGAACAGTGGGACATGAGGAATACTTGTCGTAAATTTGATCTCATAAGTCTACCAGCATATTTGATGGGTTGCGCAAAAGTTCCTGGCTTTGGACAAAAGAAAATACAGGAGGATCAGTTAATTCTTTTCTTTTCCAGGCACAAGGCCTGAATTTTTGGCAGAGGTGGGGTCAGTCGATTAGATCGACCCCAGTACATGACTGGTACTTAATTTATCGACCCCGAAAGGATGAAAGGCAAAGTCGACCTTGGTGGAATTTAACTCGGAACATAAAGACAGCAGAAATGCTGCTAAGCATTTCGCGTGGCGTGTTAATGTTTCTGCCAGCTTGTTGCCTTAGGAGGATCAGTTAATTAGGATTTTATAACGAGCTCAGGGCACGGAATCTTTCATGCGAGATGACAAAGGACCAAGATGCCTGGTGCCCTGCTGTACTCAAAAAGACCCGTACTTTGCAGAAGTGTCAAGACCGATCCCTCTGGTGGTGTAAAGCACTTGTGGTGGTGCCACATAAAACTGTCTGTGCAGTGCCATGTAAAAGCATCCAGCATACTCTGTAAAGTTGTTGGCGTTAGGAAGGGCATCCAGCTGTAGAAACCATTCCAAATCAGACTAGAGTCAGGTGCAGCTCCCTGGCTTGCCAGCATGGACAACAAACGTTGAATGATGATGATATGCCTCTCTCAGATTCACACACTTATTGCAGGAGTCCTTCAATTTTTTCCAAGCCCTGTAAAAAAACTCAGAAGGTTGGGCCTCCAACCAGGCCTTTCACAAGAACTTTTCAGCACTCTGTTGTATATTGGAGTACATTTGATGCATTCAGTGGAATAAGGGAGCACTCGAGAAAGTTTCCCTAAATTGCTCTTTTCGTCTTAGAGGTGCATTTGAATCCTCATATTTCTATCCATCCAAAATATAGAACTTAATTCCACACTCTTTCATATTGAAATTTAAGTTGAATGTTCAGGGAGTAAGTGAGAGACGGGCACAGAAGATTCCAAGTGTTGTAGAGACAAATAACTGAAAAAAATACCCCCCAAAAACAATCAAATCTATAAACTAAATTTAAAAAATAAATTGTCTTTTTGTTTCAATATATCAACACCGGATCTTGTTCAAAACGGGGGCACCAGTATTTTCTTAACGAAACACTTTCAAACTTGGGACCTATTAAACAATAATAGTATTCAGATTCGTAAATAATTCACTAACTCACAAGAAATATGAAACTAAAATGTAAATATTCTTTGGAAAATTTTAAATAGCTTTTGTGACAAATTTGTAAAATGTTGAATATTCTCTGCCTACACTTGATGTGTCTTATTTGAGAGTAAGTGTTTTAGAAATTATAAACGTGTATGTGAATACAGACTGGAGAAAATAAAATTATTACTGCCAAAGGCGGTCCTACCCTCATATGAAAATAAATTTGTTTGAAATTTTAAGGTGTTTCCATAATTTTATCCAACCCCTGTGTGTAAATATATATATATATATATGTGTGTGTGTGTGTGTGATTAGAGTTGTTTGAAAACTAAGGTACTACTGTGTAGAGTGGAGGCGCAATGGCCCAGTGGTTAGGGCAGCGGACTCGCGGTTTCGATTCCCAGACCGGGCGTTGTGAGTGTTTATTGACCGAAAACACCTAAAGTTCCACGAGGCTCCGGCAGGGGCTGGTGGCGAACCCTGCTGTACTCTTTCACTACAACTTTCTCTCACTCTTACTTCCGGTTTCTGTTGACCTGTAATTCAAAGGGTCAGCCTTGTCACACACTATGTCACGCTGAATATCCCCGAGAACTACGTTAAGGGTACACGTGTCTGTGGAGTGCTCAGCCACTTGCACGTTAATTTCACGAGCAGGCTGTTCCGTTGATCAGATCAGTGCAAACAACAACAACATTTGCATAAGTGAAAGAAGAAAAACTTAAATTGAAATTATTTTTTCTTATCTTTTTTTTCTCAGTCGGTATTTCAACTATTCAACATATAGAAAGAAATATCAATTCAACCTAATCCAAAATATAAATGAAAATTTTTATGGTGAACGCATGATTTATCGATGTTGAAGAATTGATTTCGTTTCAGCCAAGCCGTTAACTTTTGTATTCACCATTATTGCTCTTCCTAATTCGAAGTAACTCCGTCTCGCACTCAATTCTTTTGTTCTTTGATGTTTCTTTGATTTACCATCGACCGGGACGTAAATGAGAAAAGAGATCGATATCATTGAATGTGTTTCTCGTAGGAACATTTAACTCATGCTACCGGAATCATTGAAGCCAGAGAAAATTTATTAATGACACGACTTATTTGGTAAGTTTCAACCAATTCAATTATACCACAGGGTGGTCACATTCGGCTTCTTTTAGGAACTTTGCTTTTGTTTTTATTTCATTATCTTCGTAATATCCATTTGGCTTTTCTGGATTCTTCGTGGTTTTCTAGAATACCAGTTTCGCTTTTGATATTTAAATCTTAAAATATTGAGTTCAAATTACGGTGCAAGGCCATCGTTTCGGTGAAACGGGTAGTTGATTAGGCAAAAGTAAAGAATACGCACACCCGGTGGTTAGGGCTAGGGTTTTTGTTGCGCCGAAAACGGGTGATGTACGTACTCTTTACCCCTGCCCTTGATTATATCGATTCCTGTGCACAACGGGTACTTTATCGACCTCGAAACATGGAAAATGGATGTTAAATGATGATGATGAATAATTAGCTTGCTTGACTTGTTATTTTTTTACTTGTTTCAGTCATTTGACTGCAGCCATGCTGGAGCACCGCCTTTGGTCGAGCTAATCGACCCCAGGACTTATTCTTTGTAAGCCTAGTACTTATTCCATCGGTCTCTTTTGCTAAGTTACGGAGACGTAAACATACCAGCATCGGTTGTCAAGCGATGTTGGGGGGACACAAACACACACATACACACATATACACGACGGGCTTCTTTCAGTTTCCATCTACCAAACCCACTCACAAGGCTTTGGTCAGCCCAAGGCTATAGTAGAAGACACTTGCCCAAGGTGCCATGCAGTGGGACTGAACTTAGAACCATGTGGTTGATAAGCAAGCTACTTACCACACAGCCACTCCTGCATGACATTCCAATAAAAAAGTATAGATTATTTGTATTAACATTGCAACACCACATTATAAACTGTTATTCCATATGCAATTAACAATCTTGTGTGTGTGTATATGTACATGTATGTACATATATACACACGTTATCTCTCTTAAACATTTATCTTACGCAGTCACATATTTTCTTCCTTTACAGTTGTGCTGAATGTTCCATAACAATCCCTCATACAAGAATACCAATTCCACCAGCACATCTGCTACCAATCACTTGTGAGCATTTGCTTTCCTTCTGTTTCCAGGTTACATAATTTCTGTTAAATATATGCACAAGTATTAGTGTAGGATACAGAAGTCCTTTTGTCTGCAATATGTGTTCCACTTGGAGACATCCCAGCCAGTAACTCACCTTCTAATGTAAATTTAGAGCCATGACAAAGATATCATAAGACAAGAAACTGAATCCTAACAGATTTTATCTTTGGACATCAATTTTGAAGAATTTCTGCAGAGTTAATATGGAGGATGGTAATGAGTTAGACATTTCTGATACAAATGTTTCTGATGATATAGGTTTAGTTAAACAGACACCCAAGGCTAAGAAACCTTTATCTGATAATGGAAGTTCAAAACAGAGTAATATTGAATGTAAAATTTGTGGAAAATCTTTTGTGAATAAAAGTAATTTAACAAAACACACGAGATTACATACGGGAAAAAAACCATTTCGATGTGAAATTTGTGGGAAATTGTTGAATCAGAAAGCTCACCTTATCCTCCACAAACGTAGTCACACTGGAGAGAAACCCTATAACTGTGAAATATGTGGAAAATCATTTGTCGATAAATGTTATTTAAAGATTCACAAAAAAATACACACAGGTGAAAAACCCTACAGGTGTGAAACGTGTGGGAAATTATTTACTCATAATTCTCGACTTGTTGACCATGTACGAAGTCACACGGGAGAGAAACCTTATTCTTGTGAAATATGTGGAAAAGCATTCGCTTATAAAGATCCTCTTATTATTCATGAACGTAGTCATACTGGGGAGAAACCATTCTGCTGTGAAATATGTGGAAAATCATTTGCCAGTAATCGTTCTGTAACGTATCACAATAGAATTCACACTGGAGAGAAACCATATCAGTGCATTATATGTGGGAAATCGTTTGCGACTAGCAGTACCTTAAGAATTCACAAAAGAATCCACACTGGAGAGAGACCTTACCCTTGTGATATATGTGGAAAATCCTTTATTTATAGATCAACACTTGTTACTCATATGAAAAGCCACATGAAAGTGAAAGCTTACCACTGTGAAACATGTGGTAAATCGTTTACAAAGAACTCTGTTTTTACACTTCACAAAAGAAAACACACTCGAGAGAAGTTTCATAATTGTGAAACATGTGGTAAATCGTTTACAAAGCACTATCTAGCACTTCACAAACGAAAACACTCGAGAGAGAAGCTTCATAATTGCGAAACGTGTGGAAAATCGTTTGTTAGCAATTCACACCTCCTTGTTCACAAAAGAGTACACACTGGAGAAAAACCATTCCATTGCGAAATATGTGGGAAAAATTACTCTTCTAGCAGTAATTTGACAAAACACAAACTACAACACTCTGGGAAAAAAGAATTCCACTGTGAAATTTGTGGGAAATCTTATTTTAATAATTGTGATTTAAAAAGACACACAATAAAACATGATGGAGTGAAAACATTTCACTGTGAAATTTGCGGGAAATCCTTCTTCGATAATTGTAATCTTATAGCCCACATTCGTAGTCACACAGGAGAAAAGCCGTATCATTGTGACGTATGTGATAAATCTTTTGTTAGTAAAAGCAGCTTGAATAAACATAAACAAAGACACACTGGAGAAAAGCCTTATCATTGTGACATCTGTGGGAACTCGGTCACTTATAAAAGCTCCTTGAATACACACAACCAAAGGCACACTGGCGAAAGGCCCTATTATTGTGAAATATGTGGGAAATCGTTTATCAGTAAAAGTCATTTGACTAAACACAAACGGACGCACACTGTAGGGAAGACTTTGAACAGTGGGACATGAGAAATACTTGTCGTAAATTTGATCTCATAAGTCTACCAGCATATTTGATGGGTTGCGCAAAAGTTCCTGGCTTTGGACAAAAGAAAATACAGGAGGATCAGTTAATTCTTTTCTTTTCCAGGCACAAGGCCTGAATTTTTGGCAGAGGTGGGGTCAGTCGATTAGATCGACCCCAGTACATGACTGGTACTTAATTTATCGACCCCGAAAGGATGAAAGGCAAAGTCGACCTTGGTGGAATTTAACTCGGAACATAAAGACAGCAGAAATGCTGCTAAGCATTTCGCGTGGCGTGTTAATGTTTCTGCCAGCTTGTTGCCTTAGGAGGATCAGTTAATTAGGATTTTATAACGAGCTCAGGGCACGGAATCTTTCATGCGAGATGACAAAGGACCAAGATGCCTGGTGCCCTGCTGTTCTCAAAAAGACCCGTACTTTGCAGAGGTGTCAAGACAGATCCCTCTGGTGGTGTAAAGCACTTGTGGTGGTGCCACATAAAACTGTCTGTGCAGTGCCATGTAAAAGCATCCAGCATACTCTGTAAAGTTGTTGGCGTTAGGAAGGGCATCCAGCTGTAGAAACCATTCCAAATCAGACTAGAGTCAGGTGCAGCTCCCTGGCTTGCCAGCATGGACAACAAACGTTGAATGATGATGATATGCCTCTCTCAGATTCACACACTTATTGCAGGAGTCCTTCAATTTTTTCCAAGCCCTGTAAAAAAACTCAGAAGGTTGGGCCTCCAACCAGGCCTTTCACAAGAACTTTTCAGCACTCTGTTGTATATTGGAGTACATTTGATGCATTCAGTGGAATAAGGGAGCACTCGAGAAAGTTTCCCTAAATTGCTCTTTTCGTCTTAGAGGTGCATTTGAATCCTCATATTTCTATCCATCCAAAATATAGAACTCAATTCCACACTCTTTCATATTGAAATTTAAGTTGAATGTTCAGGGAGTAAGTGAGAGACGGGCACAGAAGATTCCAAGTGTTGTAGAGACAAATAACTGAAAAAAATACCCCCCAAAATCAATCAAATCTATAAACTAAATTTAAAAAATAAATTGTCTTTTTGTTTCAATATATCAACACCGGATCTTGTTCAAAACGGGGGCACCAGTATTTTCTTAACGAAACACTTTCAAACTTGGGACCTATTAAACAATAATAGTATTCAGATTCGTAAATAATTCACTAACTCACAAGAAATATGAAACTAAAATGTAAATATTCTTTGGAAAATTTTAAATAGCTTTTGTGACAAATTTGTAAAATATTGAATATTCTCTTCCTACACTTGATGTGTCTTATTTGAGAGAAAGTGTTTTAGAAATTATAAACGTGTATGTGAATACAGACTGGAGAAAATAAAATTATTACTGCCAAAGGCGGTCCTACGCCGATATGAAAATAAATTTGTTTGAAATTTTAAGGTGTTTCCATAATTTTGTCCAACCCCTGTGTGTATATATATATATACACACAGCTAACGATGTCCTAAAGACCTAATAATAGTTATGTATGTGTTTTTTCGTGTTTTGTTCGAAAGGTAACCACTCCTGATGAAATGCTAAACGTCTAAATCCAATGGACCAGTCACTGGATAAGTTTGGCACAGAAATGTTAACATAGGGTGGTGAATAAATCGATATATCGAATTTGAAGTCTCTGTCTCTTTTGAATATGAAAATTTAAAAGTTTAAAAACCTTATGATATATATATATATATATATATATATGTGTGATCAGAGTTGTTTGAAAACTAAGGTACTACTGTGTAGAGTGGAGGCGCAATGGCCCAGTGGTTAGGGCAGCGGACTCGCGGTTTCGATTCCCAGACCGGGCGTTGTGAGTGTTTATTGACCGAAAACACCTAAAGTTCCACGAGGCTCCGGCAGGGGCTGGTGGCGAACCCTGCTGTACTCTTTCACTACAACTTTCTCTCACTCTTACTTCCGGTTTCTGTTGACCTGTAATTCAAAGGGTCAGCCTTGTCACACACTATGTCACGCTGAATATCCCCGAGAACTACGTTAAGGGTACACGTGTCTGTGGAGTGCTCAGCCACTTGCACGTTAATTTCACGAGCAGGCTGTTCCGTTGATCAGATCAGTGCAAACAACAACAACATTTGCATAAGTGAAAGAAGAAAAACTTAAATTGAAATTATTTTTTCTTATCTTTTTTTTCTCAGTCGGTATTTCAACTATTCAACATATAGAAAGAAATATCAATTCAACCTAATCCAAAATATAAATGAAAATTTTTATGTTGAACGCATGATTTATCGATGTTGAAGAATTGATTTCGTTTCAGCCAAGCCGTTAACTTTTGTATTCACCATTATTGCTCTTCCTAATTCGAAGTAACTCCGTCTCGCACTCAATTCTTTTGTTCTTTGATGTTTCTTTGATTTACCATCGACCGGGACGTAAATGAGAAAAGAGATCGATATCATTGAATGTGTTTCTCGTAGGAACATTTAACTCATGCTACCGGAATCATTGAAGCCAGAGAAAATTTATTAATGACACGACTTATTTGGTAAGTTTCAACCAATTCAATTATACCACAGGGTGGTCACATTCGGCTTCTTTTAGGAACTTTGCTTTTGTTTTTATTTCATTATCTTCGTAATATCCATTTGGCTTTTCTGGATTCTTCGTGGTTTTCTAGAATACCAGTTTCGCTTTTGATATTTAAATCTTAAAATATTGAGTTCAAATTACGGTGCAAGGCCATCGTTTCGGTGAAACGGGTAGTTGATTAGGCAAAACTAAAGAATACGCACACCCGGTGGTTAGGGCTAGGGTTTTTGTTGCGCCGAAAACGGGTGATGTACGTACTCTTTACCCCTGCCCTTGATTATATCGATTCCTGTGCACAACGGGTACTTTATCGACCTCGAAACATGGAAAATGGATGTTAAATGATGATGATGAATAATTAGCTTGCTTGACTTGTTATTTTTTACTTGTTTCAGTCATTTGACTGCAGCCATGCTGGAGCACCGCCTTTGGTCGAGCTAATCGACCCCAGGACTTATTCTTTGTAAGCCTAGTACTTATTCCATCGGTCTCTTTTGCTAAGTTACGGAGACGTAAACATACCAGCATCGGTTGTCAAGCGATGTTGGGGGGACACAAACACACACATACACACATATACACGACGGGCTTCTTTCAGTTTCCATCTACCAAACCCACTCACAAGGCTTTGGTCAGCCCAAGGCTATAGTAGAAGACACTTGCCCAAGGTGCCATGCAGTGGGACTGAACTTAGAACCATGTGGTTGATAAGCAAGCTACTTACCACACAGCCACTCCTGCATGACATTCCAATAAAAAAGTATAGATTATTTGTATTAACATTGCAACACCACATTATAAACTGTTATTCCATATGCAATTAACAATCTTGTGTGTGTGTATATGTACATGTATGTACATATATACACACGTTATCTCTCTTAAACATTTATCTTACGCAGTCACATATTTTCTTCCTTTACAGTTGTGCTGAATGTTCCATAACAATCCATCATACAAGAATACCAATTCCACCAGCACATCTGCTACCAATCACTTGTGAGCATTTGCTTTCCCTCTGTTTCCAGGTTACATAATTTCTGTTAAATATATGCACAAGTATTAGTGTAGGATACAGAAGTCCTTTTGTCTGCAATATGTGTTCCACTTGGAGACATCCCAGCCAGTAACTCACCTTCTAATGTAAATTTAGAGCCATGACAAAGATATCATAAGACAAGAAACTGAATCCTAACAGATTTTATCTTTGGACATCAATTTTGAAGAATTTCTGCAGAGTTAATATGGAGGATGGTAATGAGTTAGACATTTCTGATACAAATGTTTCTGATGATATAGGTTTAGTTAAACAGACACCCAAGGCTAAGAAACCTTTATCTGATAATGGAAGTTCAAAACAGAGTAATATTGAATGTAAAATTTGTGGAAAATCTTTTGTGAATAAAAGTAATTTAACAAAACACACGAGATTACATACGGGAAAAAAACCATTTCGATGTGAAATTTGTGGGAAATTGTTGAATCAGAAAGCTCACCTTATCCTCCACAAACGTAGTCACACTGGAGAGAAACCCTATAACTGTGAAATATGTGGAAAATCATTTGTCGATAAATGTTATTTAAAGATTCACAAAAAAATACACACAGGTGAAAAACCCTACAGGTGTGAAACGTGTGGGAAATTATTTACTCATAATTCTCGACTTGTTGACCATGTACGAAGTCACACGGGAGAGAAACCTTATTCTTGTGAAATATGTGGAAAAGCATTCGCTTATAAAGATCCTCTTATTATTCATAAACGTAGTCATACTGGGGAGAAACCATTCTGCTGTGAAATATGTGGAAAATCATTTGCCAGTAATCGTTCTGTAACGTATCACAATAGAATTCACACTGGAGAGAAACCATATCAGTGCATTATATGTGGGAAATCGTTTGCGACTAGCAGTACCTTAAGAATTCACAAAAGAATCCACACTGGAGAGAGACCTTACCCTTGTGATATATGTGGAAAATCCTTTATTTATAGATCAACACTTGTTACTCATATGAAAAGCCACATGAAAGTGAAAGCTTACCACTGTGAAACATGTGGTAAATCGTTTACAAAGAACTCTGTTTTTACACTTCACAAAAGAAAACACACTCGAGAGAAGTTTCATAATTGTGAAACATGTGGTAAATCGTTTACAAAGCACTATCTAGCACTTCACAAACGAAAACACTCGAGAGAGAAGCTTCATAATTGCGAAACGTGTGGAAAATCGTTTGTTAGCAATTCACACCTCCTTGTTCACAAAAGAGTACACACTGGAGAAAAACCATTCCATTGCGAAATATGTGGGAGAAATTACTCTTCTAGCAGTAATTTGACAAAACACAAACTACAACACTCTGGGAAAAAAGAATTCCACTGTGAAATTTGTGGGAAATCTTATTTTAATAATTGTGATTTAAAAAGACACACAATAAAACATGATGGAGTGAAAACATTTCACTGTGAAATTTGTGGGAAATCCTTCTTTGATAATTGTAATCTTACTGTTCACATTCGTACTCACACTGGAGAAAGGCCTTGTTTTTGTGATATCTGTGGGAAATCGTTTATCTGTAGTGGTCACTTGTACAGACATAAGCGAGGACACTATGGAGAAAGGCCTTATCATTGTGACATCTGTGAGAAATCATTTGTAATTCTTAGTGATTTGAATCAACATAAACGTAAAAGACACAAGAATTATGATTCATGAGAAATGCTTCCCTTGTAAAAAATGTGATCTCTTAGTAATGGAGATTTATCATGGTGAATTATGTTGGAATTGTTTCTCTTTGAAATTTTGTATTGCAGTTTTCAATGTGCTTTGATATGTGAGACACTTTTTTACATACAGACTTGAAAATTATAAACTTGTGCCAGTGGCACGTGAAAAGACATTCGAGCGAGATCGTTGCCAGTACTGCTGGACTGGCTCCTGTGCAGGTGGCACGTAAAATACACCATTTTGAGCATGGCCGTTGCCAGTACCACCTGACTGGCCTTTGTGCTGGTGGCACCTAAAAGCACCTACTACACTCTCGGAGTGGTTGGTGTTAGGAAGGGCATCCAGCTGTAGAAACTCTGCCAAATCAGATTGGAGCCTGGTGTAGCCATCTGGTTTCACCAGTCCTCAGTCAAATTGTCCAACCCATGCTAGCATCCAATCCAATCTGGCAAAGTTTCTACAGCTGGATGCCCTTCCTAACGCCAACTTGGAATTTTCCTTCCAACTTGGAAATGAGAATTCCTTGAGAACTGCTTTGAAAGTTTTAGTGACCCTCCTTGAGCTGCTTTAAAATTTTGAACTGCCCTCCTCAAACTATTTTAAAAGTTTGACTGGCCCTCCTCAAACTGTTTTAACTCTTTAACATTCAAATTATTCTTTTTAATGTAATGCTCATTTAATCAGATTATTTTAAATCGATCAAGCATTACCTCATTGTTTTTGAAATTTTGATGATGTAGGATAGGTTTCAGAGGGTGAATCTGGCTGGTTTGAGTAATAGATGGATAGAATATTTTGGCTGGATATTGTCAGTTTAAATACTAAAGGGTTAAAAGTTTGAATGGCTCTCCTCTCTCTACAACCATTGGACAATTGTATAACAGGGTGGACTGGTCATATGCTGTACATCATTTGAAAATACACACCTCTGAAATTCATCTCTTGTGAAAGCAGAGACATTCTCTGATACAAGGATATGTCTGGAGGTCATGAGAGGGAAAACAAATCTAAGGTTTCCTCCCTTTGGTTGATAGAGAAGTTAAAATGTCTCTAAGAAAAACTTTAATACATTTGAAATAACAAGCACCCACTACACTCTTGGAGTGGTTGGTGTTAGGAAAGGCATCCAGCTGTAGAAACGCTGCCAAATCAGATTGGAGACTGGTGTAGCCATCTGGTTTCACCAGTCCTCAGTCAAATCGTCCAACCCATGCCAGCATGGAAAGCGGACGTTAAACGACGATGATGATGAACAATAAAAATTATTTTCCCCAGAAATGGTTCCATATGACTTTTATGTAGAGGTATCCATGTGTCAGAAGTTTCTTCCAGAGGAGTGATGGTCAGCACTTTATCCATTTCAGCTTCTAATATGGGTTTCTGTCAAAATTCATTCTTGGTCAAACTGCTAAGTCACAGGGATGTAAACAAACTAATACTGGTTGTGGTGCCACCTAAAAAGCACCATTCGAGTGTGGCTGATGCTAGTGTCACCTGGCTGGCTCCCATGCCGGTGTCAAATAAAAAGCACCATTTGAGTGTGGTTGAAGCCAGTGCCACCTGACTGGCGCCTGTGCTGGTGGCACATAAAAAGCACCATTTGAGCGTGGTCAATAGCAGTGCCGTCTGACTGGCTCCTGTGCCACCTGTGAAAAGCACACACTTCACTCTCGGAGTGGTTAGCGTTAGGAAGGGCATCCAGCTGCAGAAACCTTGCCAAATCAGATTGGAGCCTGGTACAGCCTCGTAATATACCCAACAATACCATCGAAAAAGCATCGGGACGCGTTTGATATCCGGTAGGTGAGCTTCTTATGTTAACTTAGGCCACTTGTAAGGACGTGAAGTCGCGAACCAGTCTTTAAATTTTGTTCATCCAATGATCAGAGCATCCACACACAAACTATTGAAACTCCTGTAACTAATCGTTATCTACACCATTCTGAAAAGTATTTATAGAAAATTTGATTTTAAAAAATAACCATTTTTCTTTCAGTTATGAGAAAACAAAGTCACCAAACAACTGAGCAATCAGTATAGTTGGACCACTGTTTATTTTTCTTATCAAATTTATTTCTACGAAAAGTAGCGACGTCTAGAAGTTAATGATTTGGAATTACTGTGAGTTAATCTCAGAATACGGCAGATTGTCTATGCTGGGGGCCCAATCAATTCTTGCATAAGCAGATGGTAAAATCTTGGTCGCTAATATTAAAATTACTAGCCAAAGAGACAGACTCTCCGGACTCCAACTTAACGGTAAACAAACTTTCCAAACGTAATCCGACTATATTAGATCATTTCGTTTATAATGTGTAAATGGTGGTGAAAAAAAAAAAAATCATAGATTTTCAAAATTCTTTTGTCTTAAAAAGATGCTCCCCCATCATGCGAATTTCTCTCTTTTGGTAAATATCGCAGTATTTCTGTCTTTCTGACACATCAACTACTTTCATGTGGTGAAATTTTTTTACAAAGCAAGAAATAACTAAATGTTCGCCTAGCAACGTGTAAGGGAGGTAATTCGTTAAAAATATCGTCTGCTGAAGCTCTTTAATGAAAGAGGATATAATACACTGGCGCACTTGCTAACGGTGAATTCTGTTGTTGTCTCTTCCTCTGTTTACAGTTTATGGAATTACCTCACACGTTCCTATTTTTCTCTAATCCTTCCCTCATTTTTACATCTCTCCGTTGATATAATACTGAGCTTATGGAATCCTTATTCAATATGCTGATCCACATACTTGGCTAGTCTAGAAACAGCTTCCAGAGACTGTATGTTCATATTTTCTATCTAAATTAAATGTCCTTTTTAAGTGATGCCAAACGTTTTACTTTAATCTATAGCTTCTCATAACTTTATCCACAATTACTAACGTAGATATAAGTCTTGTCTACAATATGTGCCGCCTAAAGATGTCCCAGCCAGCAATAAACATCCTAGGTGTTATATAGAAAATATATCTACATTGCATATTTTCTCCACCTGTAAAGAGAGTCCCATGGTATAAATATCATAATCCAAGAGATTGAACCATAATACAATATAACCAGAGACATTAGTTTTGAAGAATTTATCCAGAATTAATATGGAAGATGGTAATGACTCGGACACTTTTGACAGTATAGATTCAGTTAAACAGACATCCGGCGATGAGAAACCAGCATCACCCAGTAAGAAAACTTTATCTCGTAAAGAACAGTCATCAAAGAGAAATCTTTATTGTGAAATATGTGGAAAATCATTTACTTACAATTTTTGCCTTATTATTCACAAACGTACTCACACTGGGGAAAAACCCTTCCACTGTGATGTATGTGGAAAATCATTTGCCGATAAAAGTTGCTTACCGAGTCACAAAAGGATTCACACTGGAGAAAAACCTTACCATTGTGATACATGTGGGAAATCTTTTGCTAGGAATACTGCCTTAAAAATTCACAAAACAATTCACACTGGAGAAAAACCATTCCAATGTAATATGTGTGGAGAATCGTTTAGCACCACTAAGTCTGTTCGAGTTCACAAAAGAAAACACATTGAAGGAAGTCTCTATAATTGCCAGATATGTGGACAATCTTTTTTGATGAAGTCTCATCTCGCTAAACACAAAACGATACACACCGGAGAAAAACGGTTCCACTGTGAAATCTGCGGAATGTCATTTGCCATTAAGGGTTCTTTAACAAGTCACAAAAGGGTTCACACGGGAGAAAAACCTTTCTTTTGCGATATATGTGAGAAATATTTCTACTGTAAGAGTAATTTAACAAGGCACAAGCTACAACATATTGGGGAAAAGGCCTTTCACTGTGATGTATGTGGAAAATCTTACTTTAATAATTGTGATTTAAAAAGACATAAAAGAATTCATGATGGAGAAAAAACATTTCACTGTGAAATTTGTGGGAAATCCTTCTTTGATAATTGTAATCTTATAGCCCACATTCGTAGTCACACTGGAGAAAGGCCCTATCATTGTGATGTCTGTGAGAAATCGTTTACTTATAAAAGTCACTTGAATACGCATAAACAAAAACACACTGGAGATAGTCCCCTACTGTTGTGAAATATGTGGAGAAATCATTTGTCTGTCGTAGTAATTAGAACAAAAACACAATGGAGACAATATTGAAATGATTTGTTTGAAACATTCTCTAGAAATAGAAGCAAAAAGAACAAATTACTGAGAAATTTAAGTAAAAATTTGTGATAAAATTTTTACTTTTTTCAGTCACTGAACTGCAACCTTGCTGGAGCCACCACCTTGCAGGGTTTAATCAAACAAATCAGCCCGAACTTATTATATTAGTCAGTCTTTGCTGAACTGCTAAGTTACATGGATGTAAACAAATTAACACTAGTCAAATAAAGGAGGGTGACAAACACAAAGACACAAATCCCTAAAAGGGATGAAAGTGCTAAATGAATACACATTGTTGATTGGTTAAAATTACCCAAATACAACAACTTTAACACAAAATAACTTCTAAAATACAAAATTTTATCTAAAATGTTGAAAGTAAACCGTGTTCAGCATGAGAAATTACACCAGTATATGAAGTTTCAAACTGTTTAGTTAAAATAATAAGTAATTAAATAATCTGTGAGTGAAACTGAAGAGACCCCAAAACCCTTTGTGTTTCAGGCATAAGGAAGGAAGCAGTCTGGGAAATGTCCACTAAGCTTACACCAACATTTGGAGAGTGGCTACTAACCTAACGCCAAGGAGTTTGAGTAACAGAATCGGTGTAACTGGACATTTCCTGGACTGCTCTCTTCTGGGGATGAACCTTTGTGCCAGAAATATAAAGCTTTTTGTAAAACTTTCTTCATTGTTAGAAGATTTCCTTTTCTTTTCCTCCTTCAGAAGTACAATGCTTCAAGCAAACTACAATGTTCTTATTCCATTCTTCATATTTAATCCTTCTGTTACCATATTTCTGTAGAAATACAGACTTTGTTTTAATTAATTTTGAAAATAAAGGAGAATTTAATGATATACTTTTGTCATTATTAAGCTCGTGTTTGGGACATGAATTAATATGAAATTTTGAAGGAAGCTTTTTTTTTTTTTTGTTTTAATTTAAATCACTTTTAAGCTGAAAGTTTGTATCTTAGAACCAGGAATAGTCTGAACTGGTTTGATGTCAAAAAGGTTTTTATATAGTTTTGATATTTTTGTCATTTGTTTCACATGCATATATAGAAATAGCAACCCAAATGTTTTTAAGTCAGATCCCAATGCTGGATGTTCAAGAACCAAATGAAGGGCAAATTTTCAATGCTGGGATCAACCGGATTCTAAAAAGGTATAATATGTCTCTGTAGAGCAAACGTAGACTGAGATACAGGGGTCCCAGACAGACAAGATTTTGCTTTTATTAATATAGATATAGAGAAGTATACGGTGATATTCATACAGATGTGTTGGACATACCGGGCGTACGATTAAAACAAACTTCACACAAATAATTTTTTAAAATACCAACATGGAGCAAACGAAACGCACTATGATATTGAATGTGTTCTCATTCGTTTTTGTCAAATTTATGCAAGTTTAAAGTGTCTTTTGGTGTTTTTGTAATAACCTTTCCGTTCATAAGGGGAGGGGGGGGGGTCTTCGACGTTTGTTTTTTTTTTTTTCTTCTTCTTCGTTTAAGTAAAAGAAATAAAATATATTAAATTTTTAAAGAATTCATTAGATTACATTTCCTGAATGGACTGATTCCTATCAATTTATAGTTAATATAGACAAAGCGATGTTTGTTTAATTTCAAACCAGTCTTAACAAATGCCTTCCAACTGTGACCATATAAGTTCTTTTATGCATATCTGAGATTATATTCTCAAATGGTATTCGCTCTCTCCAGACAGTAGAGACTAGGCTTGAGATGGTTCGGGTTGCTTATTTCTAGCAGTTATATACGTTTTAAATAAAAGTGGAGAGACAGAAAATAAATTTTGGAAATTATACTTTCTTTTCGTTTTTCTTTTCACATTCGATATATCCAGCGTTTAATACATATTAAAAAACATTTAATCTGAACGTAAAGAGAGGTGTGTGTTTTAAAGAAATTACTTTCTCATTTCAGGAAGACCAAGTTAACTTTAGTATTTTCCATTATTGCTATTCCCAATTTGAATCACATCGTTTCCTGCTATATTTCCTCGCGATATTTATTTTGGTAAATGATGGATCTTTGATTTACCAACGGCTTGAAAACTGTTTCTGTCTGTATTAAATTATGTCAGGGACATTTCTGTCACATCACCGGTAGTATCATTGAGGCGAGAGAAAAATCATCAACGGTTGACTCATTATATGTCAGGTAATTTAATTATATTATGTGTAGTAATTAACTCAGGAACATTAATGTTTTTAGATAGCTTAAAGCAACCGATATGATGTATCAGACTCGGCGTTCGATCCCCGGGATGATTAAATATTTCCTTTTCATTATAAATACGTTACGTCGTTAATTGATTGTTCCTTAATTGATAACAGTGTCTCCAATTAAAGTATTTTATTATTCTCCTTATTGTGTCTTCTTAGACGTGTGATCTCCCGGTGCGTGGATCATAATTAAGATTGGGATCCCCTGTTTTACAGGACAGCTGAAATGTGCTTTAATCAACAACTAACGAGTAATTAATTAACTTTGCTTGATTCTTCCTTACTTTTCAGGTTATATTTAAGTTTAAAGTATATATCTGTATTGCTGGATCTTGTTAAATTTCTTTCAAATTACCTGAAGTTTTTCGAATTTCCACGAGAGTATTTTCAAAACATGTCGTTCTGATGTAGTTTTCGATGCTGTCGGCGAATATTGCATCAATTTTTTTTTCTTCAGATTAATCTCAAAAAACCTTACAAGCATTTAAAATTATGTAGTTTTAACCAATTGCAATATATATCGCTGGACATACCAGGAAACATGACTGTTTGTCTTCATGGAACAGCATACACGACGTCTTTACATGACCACTCGACCTGCTAGAAATAGCAACCAAATCGTTCTTAAATCATAACATTTAAAAAAACAAAATGATAATGCATTGTACTACAACACTGTTTATTTCTTCACTTGAGGCAGACCCAGGTGGTTTCAGCTTAGTGAGTTGCTCTTATTATATTTAAATTAATGTTTAGGCGGCGAGCTTAGTGGCGTTTCGTTCGTCTTTACGTTCTGAGTTCAAATCCCGCCGAGGTCGACTTTGTTTTTCATCGTTTTGGGTGCATAACTTCCAGAAAAACGGATACTTTTTAACGAATTTTTCAACAAATTATCGCTTAGATCCTCTAGATTTAGTGTATGTAAAAAGATTTGTTGGAAAAAAATTGGGTGGGGGAGTTTCGGTAAATTCACACGTTCCGACATTCCCCCCCCCCCTCATACCTTTCTGGAAAATAGGTATTTTTTAATGAAATTTTGGCTATCTTTCGATTTGATGTGAGGAAATGTCAAGTGAAAGGCACATGGGTTTCTTTACATCTAATCGGCCTGCAGTCTCATGATCACTTGTAACCAAAGAGGTCTTGACCCTTTACTAAGTGTGTGTGATCAATTGTTATTTATTCAGACTTGATATACTTTGACCAACATTTGTCTTATACAGTCATATTTTTTTTCTTTTACAGTTGTGCTGAATGTTCCATTACAAACTGTCATATAAAAATACCAGTTCCACCAGAATATTTGCTACCAGTTATTTATGGATACCCTCTTTCTCTAAGTCTTCAGCCTACATAACTTCTTTTCACTATATCTGCAATTATTAATGTAGTCTTTTTGTCTACAGTGTGTGTGCCACGTAGAGATGTCCCAGCCAGAAACAAACATTCTGAGTGTTCTGCAGAAAATAAATCTATGTTGAATATTTTCTCCACCTGTAAACAGTGTCCCATGAGATGGATATCATAAGACAAGAAATTGAACCATAATAGATTATATCCACAGACATCAGTTTTCAAGAATTCTTCCAGAGCTAATATGGAGGATGGTAATCACTCAGACACTTCTAACACAAATGTTTCCGATGATACAGATTCTGTTAAACAGACATCCAACGTGGGGAAACCATTATCTCATAAAGAAAGGTTGTCAAAGAAAAATATTAATTGTGAAATATGTGGAAAATCTTTTGTGAATTCCAGTAATTTAACAAAACACAAAAGATTACACACTGGGGAAAAACCATTTCAGTGTGAGATTTGTGGTAAGTCTTTGAATCAGAAATACCACCTTATTGTCCACAAACGTAGCCACACTGGAGAAAAACCCTATCACTGTGATATATGTGGAAAATCATTTGTTGATTATACTTATTTAACAAGTCACAAAAGAATACATACTGGAGAAAAATCTTTTGTCTGTCAAATATGTGGAAAATCATTTACTCATAATTCTCGCCTTGTTGCCCATGTACGAAGTCACACAGGAGAAAAACCTTTCCACTGTGAAATATGTGGAAAATCCTTTGTCAGTAATAGTTCTCTAAGAAGTCACAGCAGAATTCACACTGGAGAGAAACCATATCAGTGCGTTATATGTGGCAAATCATTTATTAGTAATAGCGCTTTAAAGATTCACAGAAGAATTCACACTGGGGAGAGACCTTATTGCTGTGATATATGTGAAAAATCTTTTGTCAATAGCAGTTGTCTAACAATTCACAAAAGAATTCACACCGGAGAAAAGCCTTATCACTGTGAAATATGTGGGAAAGCCTTCATTAACAGCTCAAAACTTGTTATCCACGTGCACAGTCACACTGGAGAAAAGCCTCACCGCTGTGAAATATGTGGAAAATCATTTATTAGGAATTCCCGTCTTCTACTTCACAAAAGGGTACACACTGGAGAGAAGCCTTATTATTGCGAGATATGTGGAAAATCGTTTATTAATAACTCACATCTCATTGGTCACAGAAGAATACATACAGGAGAAAAACCATTCCCTTGTGAAATTTGTGGGAAATCTTTCTATTCTGGCAGTAATTTAAGAAGACACAATATAATACACACTGAGAAAAAAGAATTCCACTGCGAAATATGTGGAAAATCTTACTTTAATAATTGTGATTTAAAAAGACACAAAAGAATTCATGATGGAGAAAAAACATTTCACTGTGAAATTTGTGGGAAATCTTTCTTCGATAATTGTAATCTTATAGTCCATGTCCGTAGTCACACTGGAGAAAGGCCTTGTTCCTGTGAAATATGTGGTAAATCATTTATTTGTAAAAGTCACTTGAATAGCCACGTTCGAACACACAGTAAAGAAAAACCTTTGAATTGTGATTCATGAGAAATGCATTCTTTGTAACTCTTTGTAACTTACTTTCTTTAGTCTACTGACTTGTATTCACCGAAGATTTATCATTGTGAATTCTAGAAGGCTGGAGATTATCTCAGCTAACAACAAACAAGATGAGGACAAATATCCGTCAAATGTAAATAATGGTGAATTATGTTGGAATTGTTTCTCTTTGAAATCTTGTTTTGCAGTTTTGAATGTGCTTTGATATGTGAGACACTCTTTTAGAAACAGACTTGAAAATTATAAACTTGTGTATGAAAAGATACGGAGGAAATATAAATGTTATTCTGAATAGTTAAACCTGGTATTTTCTGTTTTACTTTTCTTGTCCACTAATGCATTCTGGGAAAAAAAAATCATTTCTTCAGTGTTATTTATTTATAATGATTTCTTACAGAGACACAAATATATAGATATTAGCTTAAAATCTGCATTCTGTGCAGACTTTTAGACTGGCTTCTGTGGAAGACTAATTGGATCTGTGGCCCAAAACCAAAGAGAGCGATAAAAATAAAGCATTTGTTGGTACCCTACCAATACAGTATTACTTTATATTCAGTTTAAATGAAAAACTTGTAACTTCACAAATTTTTGGAGTTCCTTTAAAATTTGAATGGAATATATATATATACATACATATATATATATATATATATATATATATATATATATATATATACACACACACATATATATATATCAGCTGAAACATTGTGTTAACAACAAACAAGATCAGGACAAATATCTGCTAAATGTAAATAATGATTTATTTATAAGAGTATAAATAAAATGCATAAATGAATAAACAAATCAATTAATTGTTGTTATAGTATATATCAAAATACAGGTGAGGATATAAACCTTGGAGGGATAGAGATATCCAAGATTAGACTGGTTAAATTCCTAACAATATAGGAACATATATATATATTATTATTATAAATACCAAGTGATGAATTGAAACAAATGTAGGTCTGGTCTTGTCAATGTATTAATAAACTTTTATTAATCTTATCTCCATCTTCTCTCTTGGTTTTTATAATATCAATAATATATATGTATATATATATATGTATATATATATATATGTATATATATATATATTATATATGTATATAATGTGTGTGTTTGTCCCCCACCAGTGTTTGATAACTGGTGTTGCTGTGTTTACGTTCACATAACTTAGCGGTTCGGTAAAAGTGGCCAATAAAAAGGTGCCAGGCATAAAAAAAGAACTGGTGTCAATTTCTTCGATTAAAATTATTCAAGGTGGTACTCCAGCGTGGCCGCAGTCTAATGACTGAGAAAGATAAATGAATCGCTAAATTCCTTAGTAAAACCTAGAGCTCATGGAGAGCCCTCTTGTATTTCTCACAGTCGCTTTCCCTGCTACGAATAGCAACTCAAATGCTTTTAAATCAGATCTCAATACTGGATGGTTTTGGTTTCTATTTCTAGCAAATTTACGACTGTTAATTACAAACAGCATAAAGGGAGATGAATAAAAACTAATAACCAGTAAAAAGGAATGCAAAACCTAACTTGGCTTTACTGAAACGAATATGTAAAGCATACGGAATATAATTCAATATATCATTAGTTTTAAGACTAGATAAATTTTAGAATATAGTTCATAAATATGATAAAGACGTTCTCATATTAAGGCGACACTTTGTGTTAGAAATCCATTCATATTTTCTGAAGATGCCATGTTATATATGTTTTAAATAAATGTAGGAGACAGAAAATAAATTTTGAAAATGCTGTTTTATTTTCGTTTTTGTTTTTCTTTTCCCATTCGATTTATCCAGCGTTTAATACATATTAAAAAAACGTTTAATGTGAACATAAAAAACAGGTTTCTGCTGAACGTATTACGCGTGTGTTCTAAAGAAATTCCTCATTTGAGGCAAGCCAAGATAACTTTAGCATTTTCCGTTATTGCTATTCCCAGTTTAAATCACATTGCTTCTTGCTTATATTTCCTCGTGATATTTATTTTGTTAAGCGATCGATCTTAGATTTACGAACGGTTTGAAAACTGTTTCTGCCTGTATTAAATTATGTCAGGGACATTTCAGTCACATCACCGGTTGTATCATTGAGGCGAGAGAAAAATCATCAACGGTCAACTTATTAAATGTCAGGTAATTTAATTATATTATGTGTAGTAATTAACTCAGGAACACTTATGCTTTTAGATAGCTTCAGACGTGTGATCTCCCGGTCCGTGGATCATAATTAAGATTGGGGGCCGCTTTTTTACAGGACAGCTGAAATGTGTTTTAATCAACAACTAACGAGTAATTAATTAACTTTGCTTGATTCTTTTTCACTTTTAATGACATTTAAATTTAAAGCCCATATTATCTGTATTGCTGGATCTTGTTAAATTTCTTTCAAATTACCTGAGGTTTTTCGAATTTCCACGAGAGTATTTTCAAAACATGTTCTGATGTAGTTTTCGATGCTGATAGCGAAAATTGCATCAATTTTTTTTTTTACTCGGATTAATCTAAAAAAAAACCTTACAAATATTTAAAATAATATAGTTTTAACTAATCGCAATATATATTGCTGGACATACCAGGAAACGTGACTGTCCCCATAGAACAGCATACACGACGTCTTTACACGACCACTCGACCATATTTCGCGTTACTCCAGTTCACTCAGCTGTAGAAATGATTTGCGATATCACTGGTGCCAAGCTGCATTGACTTTTGCTTTCCCTTGGATAACATCGGTGGCGTGTGGAGGAGAGACTGGTATGTGTGGGCAACTGTTGATCCGTAAACAACCTTGCCTTGACTTTAGGTGCAATCTCATGGTCACTTGTGACCAAGGTGGGGTCTTGACCCTTTACTATGTGTGTGTGAACAATTGTTATTTATTCAGACTTGATATACTTTGACCAACATTTGTCTTATACAGTCATATATTTTTCTCCTTTTCAGTTGTGCTGAATGTTCCATTACAAACTGTCATATGAAAATACCAGTTCCACCAGAATATTTGCTACCAGTTATTTATGGATGCCCTTTTTCTTCAGCCTACATAACTTCTTTTCACTATATCTGCAATTATTAATGTAGTCTTTTTGTCTACAGTATGTGTGCCACATGTTGCATATTTTCTCCACCTGTAAACAAAGTCCCATGGGATGGATATCGTAAGACAAGAAATTGAACCGTAATAGATTATATCCACAGACATCAGTTTTCATGAATTCCACTGGTGTTGATATGGAGGATGGTAATCACTCAGACACTTCTAATACAATTGTTTCTGATGATACAGATTCTGTTAAACAGACATCCAACGTGAGGAAACCATTATCTCATAAAGAAGGGTTGTCAAAGAAAAATATCAATTGTGAAATATGTGGAAAATCTTTTGTGAATTCCAGTAATTTAAAAAACCATAAAAGATTACACACTGGGGAAAAACCATTTCAGTGTGATATATGTGGAAAATCATTCAATCAGAAATACCAACTTATTGTCCACAAGCGTAGCCACACTGGAGAAAAACCCTATCACTGTGATATATGTGGAAAATCATTTGTTGATTCCACTAATTTAACAAGTCACAAACGAACACATACTGGAGAAAAATCTTTTGTCTGTCAAATATGTGGAAAATCATATACGCATAATTCTCGCCTTGTTGACCATGTACGAAGTCACACAGGAGAAAAGCCTTTCCACTGTGAAATATGTGGAAAATCATTTGTCACTAATAGTTCTTTGAGCTATCACAGAAAAATCCACACTGGAGAGAAACCATATCAGTGCGTTGTATGTGGGAAATCTTTTATTATTCATAGTGCCTTGAAAATCCACAGAACAATTCACACTGGAGAGAGACCTTACTGCTGTGATATATGTGGAAAGTCTTTTCTCAATAGTGGTTCTTTAACAAATCACAAAAGATTTCACACTGGAGAAAAGCTTCATCACTGTGAAATATGTGGAAAATCATTTATTAGGAAAGCTTGTCTTGTAGTTCACAAAAGAGTACACACTGGAGAGAAGCCTTATTATTGTGAAACATGTGGAAAATCGTTTATTAATGTCTCAAATCTCATTGTTCACAGAAGAACACATACAGGAGAAAAACCATTCCATTGTGAAATATGTGGAAAATCTTTCTGCTCTGGCAGTGATTTAAAAAGACACACTATTGTACACACTGAGAAAAAAGAATTCCACTGTGAAATATGTGGAAAATCTTATTTTAATAATTGTAGTTTAAAAAGACACAAAAGAATTCATGATGGAGAACGAAACATTTAACTGTAAAATTTGTGGGAAATCCTTCTATAATTGTAATCTTAAAGTCCATATTCGTAGCCACACTGGAGAAAGGCCTTGTTCCTGTGAAATATGTGGTAAATCATTCATCTGTAAAAGTCACTTGAATACCCACATTCGAACACACAGTAAAGAAAAACCTTTGAATTGTGATTCATGAGAAATGCATTCTTTGTAACTCTTAGTCTACTGACTTGTATTCACCGAAGATTTATCATTGTGAATTATGTTGGAATTGTTTCTCTTTGAGATCTTGTATTGCAGTTTAAAATGTATTTTGATATGTGATAGACTTTTTTACAAACACAGTTGGGAATTATAAACTTGTGTATGAAAAGATACAGAGGAAATAAAAGCATTATTCTAAATACATAAACCTGGTATTTTTTGCTTTACTTTTCTTGTCCACTAATGCATCCTGGAAAAAAAAAATCATTTCTTCAGTGTTATTTATCATAACGATTTCTTACAGACACTGTCTTATTAAGCATGATTGGAAAACAAAATTATATTGACATGAAATTTCTAGAGAAATACAAAGCATGGGTTGGCCCGAGGCTATAGTAGAAGACAATTGCTCAAGGTGCTACATAGTGGGACTGAATCCAGAACCATGTGGTTGTAAATTGTTTTACCACACACAGATGCCTGCACCTCTCTCTCTCTCTCTGTATGTATATATATATATATATATATATATATATATATATATATATTTATACATATACATACATAGATATATTACATACATACATATACATGCATATATATATATAGATATATATACATATATATATATACACATATATATATGTTATTTTATTTGCTAATATAAAGTCAGAAACCGTGGTCCAGGAGATGGATAGTAAATGTTTTTATTTTTCATTCCCTTCGAAATTTATCTCTAATAGTAGCTTGGGATTTGGCTATTCCTTCTAGCGTGCCAGGTATCCTATGATGGATACCTCTTATGTGTTTAAATGTACACTGTATTTATATGAATAATATATAGTCTATTGACTAATTTTTCTACACCTGCTTTTTAATCAGATTCCAATACCAGATGGTTTTGGTTGCTATTTCTAGCAGTTCTACAACGATGTAACCGCTTGTTAATTACAAACACACTTAAGACTAAATAAATTTTAGAATATAGTTCATAACTATGATAAAGAGGTTCTCGTATAGAGCCGTCACTTTGTGTAAGAACTCCATCCATATTTTCTGAAGATGCCTCGGAAATGCTGTTTTATTTTCGCTTTCGTTTTTCTTTTCCCATATATCCAGCGTTTAATACATATTTTTAAAAAAATATCTAATCTGAACAAAAAAAGAGGTCTGTGTTGAACGTATTACGCGTGTGTTTTAAAGAAATTACTTTCTCATTTCAGGAAAACCAAGTTAACTTTAGTATTTTCCATTATTGCTATTCCCAATTTGAATCACATCGTTTCCTGCTATATTTCCTCGCGATATTTATTTTGGTAAATGATGGATCTTTGATTTACCAACGGCTTGAAAACTGTTTCTGTCTGTATTAAATTATGTCAGGGACATTTCTGTCACATCACCGGTAGTATCATTGAGGCGAGAGAAAAATCATCAACGGTCGACTCATTATATGTCAGGTAATTTAATTATATTCTGTGTAGTAATTAACTCAGGAACATTAATCTTTTTAGATAACATAAAGCAACCGATATGATGTATCAGACTCGGCGTTCGATCCCCGGGATGATTAAATATGTCTCCAATTAAAGTATTTTATTATTCTCCTTATTGTGTCTTCTTAGATGTGTGATCTCCCGGTGCATGGATCATAATTAAGATTATATTAATTTTTGGAGCCAAATGAGTGTTTTAAGGATCGTGAGTTTGAGGTAAGTTTACATCTGCAGAGATTGACTTTAAATGTTATTAGTACACTTAACAAGCTGAAAACATTGGGCCTGCCTTAAGCAAGGAAATAAACAGTGTAGGGACACAAAGCATCATCTTTTACATTTTTTTTTCTTAGACTTCTTGGAAGATATCGCTGCTATTTTTAGACCTCAAGGAAGATTTAGCTGCTATTTCTAGCAGGTCGACAGACTGCGTAAATGTTTCAATGCGGCTGTTCCCACTGGCAGAAGCAGTCATGACTTTCGGTGTGTTTGGCATTATAAGCTGCCAATTAGTTAAAATTAGGAAATTTTAAATGCTTGTAACTTTTTTTAAAGAATTTTTAAAAAGGGAATAAAATAGAGTGCCTTGATCAAGAACACAAAACACACAGGTCTATGTATTGTGTTCTTGAGCAACACACCTTATTTCACGTTACTCCAGTTCACTCAGCTGTAGAAATGATTTGCGATGTCACTGGTGCCAAGCTGTATCGGCCCCTTTGCTTTTCCCTTGGATAACATCAGTGGTGTGTAGAGGAGAGACTGGTATGCGTGGGCAAATGTTGGTCTTCCATAAACAACCTTGCCTGGACTTATATCTCGGACGGTAACTTGTAACCAAGGTGGGGTCTTGACCCTTTACTATGTGTGAACAATTGTTATTTATTCAGACTTGATATACTTTGACCAACATTTGTCTTATACAGTCATATATCTTTTCCTTTACAGTTGTGCTGAATGTTCCATTACAAACTGTCATATGAAAATACCAATTCCACCAGAATATTTGCTACCAGTTATTTATGGATACCCTCTTTCTCTAAGTCTTCAGCCTACATAACTTCTTTTCACTATATCTGCAATTATTAATGTAGTCTTTTTGTCTACAGTATATCTGCCACGTGGAGATGTCCCAGCCAGCAACAAACATTCTAAGTGTCCTGCAGAAAATAAATCTATGTTGCATATTTTCTCCTCCTGTAAGCTGTGTCCCATGAGATGGATATCATAAGACAAGAAATTGAACCGTAATAGATAATATCCACAGACATCAGTTTTCAAGAATTTCTCCAGAGTTAATATGGAGGATGGTAATCTCTCAGACACTTCTAACACAAATGCTTCCAATGATACAAATTCTGTTAAACAGACATCCAACGTGGGGAAACCATTATCTCATAAAGAAGGGTTGTCAAAGAAAAATATTAATTGTGAAATATGTGGAAAATCTTTTGCGAATTCCAGTAATTTAACAAAACACAAACGATTACACACTGGGGAAAAACCATTTCAGTGTGAGATTTGTGGAAAGGCATTCAATCAGAAATACCAACTTATTGTCCACAAACGTAGCCACACTGGAGAAAAACCCTATCACTGTGATATATGTGGAAAATCATTTGTTGATTCCACTAATTTAACAAGTCACAAACGAACACATACTGGAGAAAAATCTTTTGTCTGTCAAATATGTGGAAAATCATATACGCATAATTCTCGCCTTGTTGACCATGTACGAAGTCACACAGGAGAAAAGCCTTTCCACTGTGAAATATGTGGAAAATCGTTTGTCAGTAATAGTGCTTTAAGCAGTCACAACAAAATCCACACTGGAGAGAAACCATATCAGTGCGTTATATGTGGAAAATCATTTATTAATAATAGTGCCTTAAAAATTCACAAAAGAATTCACACTGGAGAGAGACCTTATTGCTGTGATATATGTGGAAAATCTTATCTCCATAATGATTGTTTAACAAATCATAAAAGAATTCACACTGGAGAAAAACCTCATCACTGTGAAATATGTGGAAAATCATTTATTAGGAATTCTTGTCTTCTAGTTCACAAAAGAGTACACACTGGAGAGAAGCCTTATTATTGTGAAACATGTGGAAAATCGTTTATTAATGTCTCAAATCTCATTTTTCACAGAAGAATACATACTGGAGAAAAGCCATTCCCTTGTGAAATTTGTGGGAAATCTTTCCGTTCTGGTAGTAATTTAAGAAGACACAATATAATACACAGTGAGAAAAAAGAATTCCACTGTGAAATTTGTGGGAAATCTTACTTTAATAATTGTGATTTAAAAAGACACAAAAGAATTCATGATGAAGAAAAAACATTTCACTGTGAAATTTGTGGGAAATCTTTCTTCAATAATTGTCATCTTATAGTCCATGTTCGTAGCCACACTGGAGAAAGGCCTTGTTCCTGTGAAATATGTGGTAAATCATTTATTTGTAAAAGTCACTTGAATACCCACATTCGAACACACAGGAAAGGAAAACCTTTGAATTGTGATTCATGAGAAATGCATTCTTTGTAACTCTTAGTCTACTGACTTGTATTCACCGAAGATTTATCATTGTGAATTATGTTGGAATTGTTTCTCTTTGAGATCTTGTATTGCAGTTTAAAATGTATTTTGATATGCGAGAAACTCTTTTACAAACACAGTTGGGAATTATAAACTTGTGTATGAAAAGATACGGAGGAAGTAAAAGTGTTATTCTAAATATGTAAACCTGGTATTTTCTGTTTTACTTTTCTTGTCCACCAATGCATCCTGGAAAAAAGAAATCATTTCTTCAGTTCTTTTGAAGTTGGCGTGAATTGGAAGTATTGATGTGCACGTTTTTGTGTGAGAGAGGGAGAGTGTGTGTGTGTAGGTGTGTGAGGCAGAATGTGAAGTGCATTTGTTAGTGTGAAGAGAGAGAGAGAGAGAGAGAGAGAGTAATGTTGCTGGTGTGTGTGAGAGAGAAAGATAACTGAATTTTTTTATTCACTTTTTGTAGTGAGGGATCTTTTTGGTTTGACGGGCAACATTTTTTTATGTAGTGTTTTTGGTACCGAAACACTTTCAAACTTCGTATACTTGTATATTTTGTGGTATAGAACAGATAAAAGATTTTGTATTCGAAGTTATTTCACGTTAAAAATTGTCTTATTTCGTAGTGAGTGATTGACAGAGAAAAGGAGAGAGAGAGATTGTATGAATGACTTCAGTGAAACACACACTCATGCGAACATCCAAAGAATTTGGCTGATCAAATCGCGCTCTCTCTATCTCTTTCGCTTTTACGCCGACTTGAAACGATCCCCTTTCCCTCCAACCCCATATGTAAAAAAAATTAATATTTTTTACGGAAACCGCCGATGTTATTCACAAAGGTAAATAAACACACGTGGTTTTATAAGTGACAGTTGAGTTACTAGTACCGTAAGATGGCCCTCGGTTAGATACCTTTTTGTATTTCTCACGGGTGCTTTACCTGCTAGGAATAGCAACCGAATTGTTTTTAAATCAGATCCCAATACTGGATGGTTTTCGTTGCTATTTCTAGCAGTTCTACAACGATGTAACCGGTTAGATACCTTTTTGTATTTCTCACTGGTGCTTTACCTGCTAGGAATAGCAACCGAAATGTTTTTAAATCAGATCCCAATACTGGATGGTTTTCGTTGCTATTTCTAGCAGTTCTACAACGATGTAACCGGTTAGATACCTTTTTGTATTTCTCACTGGTGCTTTACCTGCTAGGAATAGCAACCGAAATGTTTTTAAATCAGATCCCAATACTGGATGGTTTTCGTTGCTATTTCTAGCAGTTCTACAACGATGTAACCGCTTGTTAATTACAAGCACACACACACTTAAGACTAAATAAATTTTAGAATATAGTTCATAAATATGATAAAGAAGTTCTCGTATAGAGCCGTCACTTTGTATAAGAACTCTATTCACATTTTCTGATGATGCGACGTTATATAGCGATAGATCTTAGATTTACCAACGGCTTGAAAACTGTTTCTGCCTGTATTAAATTATGTCAGGGACATTTCAGTCACATCACCGGTAGTATCATTGAGGCGAGAGAAAACTCATCAACGGTCGACTTATTAAATGTCAGGTAATTTAATTATATTATGTGTAGTAATTAACTCAGGAACATTAATGTTTTTAGATAGCTTAAAGCAACCGATATGATGTATCAAACTCGGCGTTCGATCCCCGAGATGATTAAATATTTCCTTTTCATTATAAATACATTACATCGTTAATTGATTGTTCCTTAATTGATAACAGTGTCTCCAATTAAAGTATTTTAATATTCTCCTTATTGTGTCTTGTGAGATGTGTGATCTCCCGGTGCGTAGTGTGTGTGAAGAGAGAGAGAGAGAGAGAGAGAGAGAGAGAGTAATATTGCTGCTGTGTGTGTGTGAGAGAGAGAGATAAGTGAAATGTTTTATTCACTTTTTGTAGTGAGTGATTGACAGAGAAAGAGAGAGAGAGAAACAGGTTATGTATGTATGGCTTCAGTGAAACACGCACGCAGTTTATGTATGTATGCATGTATGTATGAATGTTTAAAATTATAATTTAGGGTATCTAAGAGACACCACCACGCTGAAAATAGCAGTCAAAACTTGACTCTAAAACCACAATAAATGTTCATATAGCACCAGGAGAGAAGACAAAGAGACAAAATAAACTAGCAAAAATTACTGGATAATTCCAGATCCCGGATTTCTGGTTTTGCATAAGAAATGCTTTGCCTCATCAGTGGAATATACACAGAAAACCTTTTCTGTGTATATTCCATTGATGAGGCAAAACCCTTTGCTTTCCCTTGGATAACATCTGTTGTGTGTAGAGGTGAGACTGGTATGCACGGGTGGCTGTTTGTCTTCCATAAACAACCTTGCCTGGACTTATATCTCGGAGGGTAACTTTCTAAGTGCAGTCTCATGGTCACTTGTAACCAAAGAGGTCTTTACACTTTACTAAGTGTGTGTGAACAATTGTTATTTATTCAGACTTGATATACTTTGACCAACATTTGTCTTATACAGTCATATATTTTTCTCCTTTTCAGTTGTGCTGAAGGTTCCATTACAAACTGTCATATGAAAATACCAATTCCACCAGAATATTTGCTACCAGTTATTTATGGATACCCTTTTTCTCTAAGTCTTCAGCCTACATAACTTCTTTTCACTATATCTGCAATTATTAATGTAGTCTTTTTGTCTACAGTATGTGTGCCACTTGGAGATGTCCCAGCCAGCAACAAACATTCTAAGTGTCCTGCAGAAATAAATCTATGTTGCATATTTTCTCCTCCTGTAAACAAAGTCCATTGAGATGGATATCATAAGACAAGAAATTGAACCGTAATAGATTATATCCACAGACATCAGTTTTCATGAATTCCACTGGTGTTGATATGGAGGATGGTAATCACTCAGGCACTTCTAATACAATTGTTTCTGATGATACAGATTCTGTTAAACAGACATCCAACGTGAGGAAACCATTATCTCATAAAGAAGGGTTGTCAAAGAAAAATATTAATTGTGAAATATGTGGAAAATCTTTTGCGAATTCCAGTAATTTAATAAAACACAAAAGATTACACACTGGGGAAAAACCATTTCAGTGTGAGATTTGTGGTAAATCATTCAATCAGAAATACCAACTTATTGTCCACAAACGGAGTCACACTGGAGAAAAACCCTATCACTGTGATATATGTGGAAAATCATTTGTTGATTCCACTAATTTAACAAGTCACAAACGAACACATACTGGAGAAAGATCTTTTGTCTGTCAAATATGTGGAAAATCATATACACATAATTCTCGCCTTGTTGACCATGTACGAAGTCACACAGGAGAAAAGCCTTTCCACTGTGAAATATGTGGAAAATCATTTGTCACTAATAGTTCTTTGAGCAGTCACAGCAAAATTCACACTGGAGAGAAACCATATCAGTGCGTTATATGTGGGAAATCTTTTATTAATAATAGTGCCTTAAAAATTCACAAAAGAATTCACACTGGGGAGAGACCTTACTGCTGTGATATATGTGGAAAATCTTTTCTCAATAGTGGTTGTTTATCAAATCACAAAAGAATTCACACCGGAGAAAAGCCTCATCACTGTGAACTATGTGGGAAATCCTTCATTGATAGCTCAAAACTTGTTATCCACGTGCATAGTCACACTGGAGAAAAGCCTCACCGCTGTGAAATATGTGGAAAATCATTTATTAGGAATTCTTGTCTTGTAGTTCACAAAAGGGTACACACTGGAGAGAAGCCTTATTATTGTGAGATATGTGGAAAATCGTTTATTAATATCTCAAATCTCATTGTTCACAGAAGAATACATACAGGAGAAAAACCATTCCCTTGTGAAATATGTGGGAAATCTTTCTGTTCTGGCAGTGATTTAAAAAGACACACTATTGTACACACTGAGGAAAAAGAATTTCACTGCGAAATATGTGGGAAATCTTACTTTAATAATTGTGGTTTAAATAGACACAAAAGAATTCATGATGGAGAAAAAACATTTAACTGTGAAATTTGTGGGAAATCTTTCTTCTATAATTGTAGTCTTAAAGTCCATATTCGTAGCCACACTGGAGAAAGGCCTTGTTCCTGTGAAATATGTGGTAAATCATTTATTTGTAAAAGTCACTTGAATAGCCACGTTCGAACACACAGGAAAGGAAAACCTTTGAATTGTGATTCATGAGAAATACTTTGTTTGTAATTCTTAGTCTACTGACATGTATTCACCGAAGATTGATCATTGTGAATTATAGAAGGCTGGAGATTATCTCAGCTAACAACAAACAAGATGAGGACAAATATCCGTCAAATGTAAATAATGGTGAATTATGTTGGAATTGTTTCTCTTTGAAATCTTGTATTGCAGTTTTGAATGTGCTTTGATATGTGAGACACTCTTTTAGAAACAGACTTGAAAATTATAAACTTGTGTATGAAAAGATACAGAGCAAATATAAATGTTATTCTGGTATTTTCTGTTTTACTTTTCTTGTCCACTAATGCATTCTGGGAAAAAAAAATCATTTCTTCAGTGTTATTTATTTATAATGATTTCTTACAGAGACACTTTTATGAAACATGATTCGAAAACCCAAACGTAAAATTATATTGACATGAAATTCCTTGAAAATTATTCCCATAAAAGAAACAAATATATATTTCCTCAGAGTAAATGGTTTGGGCATACTTCTTGCAGAGAAATGGGTGAATAAGGTCATAGAGGTAGCTAGAGTTTGCAATAGACTACTTAAGCTCAGGTTAATTTTGCAGAATGGTATAGCTACAATTATATCTTCCTACACCCAACAAGCAGACCTACCAAATGGACAGAAGGACCACTTTTATGATATCCTTCTGCAGGCTACCTCAAAGACATAATAGGTATCAAATTGTTGGATCAGGTGATGAAAGTTACGGAGAGTCATAACCCAACTAATTAGGTAGAGAGTTAGTCTAGATGAGATGCAGTTTGGGTTTGTGCCAGAGAGAAGGGCTACTGGTGCTATATTTCTGGTAAGGCAACTGTAGGAGAGATACTTAGCCAAAGATGCTTGGCTTTTGACAGGGTCCCCGATCCCTTATCTGGTGGTCAATGCAGAAACTAGGGATAGATGAGTGGTTGGTGAGAGCTGTACAAGCCTTGTACAGGGACGCTACCAGTAAGGTAGATGGCCAGACATGATTGAGGAAGATTTCCAGAGGCTTAACATCACCTTGGAGGATACAGAGGAGCTGGCACAGGACTGCCAGCGATGGAGAGCTCTAGTAGACCTTGTCAGCACTATGTATGATGATGCTTCTGGGACAACTAACTTGGAGTGACCCCAGCCCCATCAAGCAAGAGTATGAAGCCAAACCAAGCCATATATGTGTGTGTGTATATATATATATATATCATCACCATCATCATCATCGTTTAACGTCCGCTTTCCATGCTAGCATGGTTGGACGATTTGACTGAGGACTGGTGAACCAGATGGCTACACCAGGCTCCAATCTGATTTGGCAGAGTTTCTAGATGCCCTTCCTAACGCCAACCACTCCGAGAGTGTAGTGAGTGTTTTTACGTGCCACCAACACGAAGGCCAGTCAGGCGGTACTGGCAACGGCCACGCTCAAAATGGTGTATTTTACGTGCCACCTGCACAGGAACCAGTCCAGCGGCACTGGCAACGATTTCGCTCGAACGTCTTTACACGTGCCAGGCAGGCGACGCTGGGCATAGGTGCCATCACGATTTCGCTTTCGCTTGCCCCAACAGGTCTTATATATTTCAATAATAATAAAAGGGTAAAATTAATTAAATAATTAATAATTCTACCAAGTAGTTTGGTATGTTAAAATAACCTTTATAGGTAAAATTATACAAATATTCTATAATTATAAACATAATTATCATCAGGAGTCAGCTAAATAGCGAAAGTAAAGAATACGTACACCCGGTGGTCAGGGTTTTTTGTTATGCCGAAAACGGGTGGTGTACGTATTCTTTACCTCCGCCAATATAAAGAAAATAACAAGAAGAAGAATGTTAGACTCCAGCTAAGAAGATCTGAAGAAGGAATTGTAATTCCGAAATATCATCGGACTATAGATAACCAAATTTCAACAGGTATATAGTCCATTTATTGTTTTATAGTGCATTGTTGTACCATTCTAAACTTTTTTATTCTTTATAACAACAATAATAATCTTTTCTTTATTGGTTACAAAGACCGAACACACAACGAAAAGGATAATAAAAAAACGAGGGACGAGTTGGTTCTAACACAAAAACACACATAAACAATAAAATAATAACAGTTAACAATAAAATTTAATACACAGTGTAATTATGTTAAGATTAAATAAAGAGCCTATCGCATAAAACCCGACAATATATGTACTTTCTCAACATAGCGTGCTTAGAATGTTAAGTAAAATGGAAGGGACAAAGTACATTTCGAAAGTTCTCTTTTTTTTTTGTTTTTTGCACAGACGGAATGTCCAATAGTCAAAATATAAGAATCCAAATCCAATTTAAATAAGGTAAACAAGTTAGTGGTGAATGCATGTTTCACCATATTTTGTTAAAAGTTTCTTACTCGTTTCAGAAATGCTAAGTTAATTTTTTTGTATTCGTCATTTTCACATGTTCCCACTTTGAATTTTCCCTGTTTTCTCTATATTTACCAGCAATATTTATTTAAACGACGATAACTATTTGGTTGAATAATGTATTTTTGATTTATACCATAGACAGGATATAGATCAAAGAATAAGGGTGTTACCGACTGTATTAAATTATGTTAGGGACATTTAATTTATATCACCGGTAGTATCATTCAAACGACAGAAAAATCAATAACAACCCGGCCAACAGAGTATATTTCAGGTAATTTAATTATATTATGTGTAGTAATTAAGGTGAACGTTGATGTTTATAAATAGCAACTTAAAGCGACCGATTTGATGTATCGAAGTCGGTGTTCCATCACCTGGATGATTAAATATATATTTTTTTCATCACAAACGACGCTACATCGTTAATTGGTTAATTTTATTTATACTTAAATATATACATAAGAGTTAGAAGAGAAAAAAAAATTAATAATTCACCAGCTTAGGTTGAAAATTTTGGGGCGCTGGGAAACCTCTCTAATGACTTTTGGTGCACGCGTGCAGCCATGGCAAGACTAATGCGCTGGAACAACCAAGCGCCGTCACGAACTTCATTGGTTGTTCTCCGCTTTACAGAACTGCTGAAACATATTTTAATAATCAAATGTGTCATCGGCTTCTTAACTTTTCACGTTATATTTAAATCTAAAATGCGTATTATTTGTATTGCCATCACAACAGACATTGTAAACTTTTATACCATATGTTAACAATCTTCATCATTACTCATCATCATTATTTAATGTCCGTTTTCCATGCTGACATGGGTTGGACGGTTTGTCAGGAGCTGGTTTCACTGTCTGTCTTGGCAGGGTTTTTACAGCTGGATGCCCTTCCTAACACCAACCGCCCAGCGGAGTGAACTGAGTGCTTTTTACGTGGCACCAGCACCGGCGAAGTGTGTTTTGGCATAGATCTTATAGCTGGATGCCCTTCCAAACATCAAACACTTTTCACTGTGGACAGGATGCTTTTTTTATGTGGCATGTCACCAAGTAACTTGCAAGACAAAGACCCTTTGAGAAGGGAGTCGGAATTGGAGGAGGTGGTCCTGTGCCAGGTGATGAAAAGTTAGAGTGTGACAGAGAGACAGGAAGAGGTGTCTTGCTGTAAAGGAGAGACATGGTTATCCCGTCAGAGTGAGAAAGCAAGAGAGAGTGAGAGTGCAAAAGAAAGGAAGGGTGAGTGAGAGAGAGAAAGATGGTGACGATGTGCCAGGGCATATCTTTGTGTGTTTATGCATATTATATATACGCACATTTCCTTTCTCCAACATCTATCTTACACAGTCATATATTTTCTTCCTTTCAGTTGTGCTGAATGTTCCATTACAACCTGTCATACGAAAATACTAACTTCACCAGAACATCTGCTACCAATCATTTATGGACATTTGCTCTCTCTCTCTCTCTCTCTCTCTCTCTCTCTCTCTCTCTCTCTCTCTCTCTCTCTCTCTCTCTCTCTCTTCCTCTTGCAGTTTACAGCCTTCACAACTCCCATTAACTCTATCCACAATAATTAACATAGGGTGCTACTTTGGTATGCGATTTGCCAAATAATTGGCTGTGTAGATCACATACCAAAGTGGTACCTAACATAGATATAAAAGTCGTTCTGTCTACAGTATGGGTACCACTTGGAAATGTCTCAACCAGCAACAAATACTCTAAGTGTTGTGTAGAAAATATATCTGCATTGCATATTTCCTACATGTGTAAACAGAGTTCCATGAGATGGATATCATAAGACAGGAAATTGAACCATAATAGACTATATCCACAGACATCAGTTTTAATATGGAGAACGGTAATCTGTCAGACATTTCTAACAAAACTGTTTCTGACAATATAGATTCAGTTAAACAGACATCCGGTAGTGAGAAACCACTGTCTCATAAACGAAGTTCATTACAGAAAAATATTCATTGTGAAATTTGTGGGAAATTATATACTTACAAGTCTCAACTTATTGTCCATAAACGTAGTCACACTGGAGAAAAGCCATCTCACTGTGACACCTGTGGAAAATCGTTTGTGAATAATAGTTCACTGACGAATCACAAAAAAATTCACAATGGAGAAAAGCAATACCACTTTGAAATATATGGGAACTCAGTTGTCAACAATGGTTATTTAAGAATCCATAAAAGAAAACACTTTGACAAAAAACTGTTTCACTGTGAAATATGTAGAAAATCTTTCATGAACATTGCTAAACTTGTTACTCATAGACGTTTTCACAGTGGAGAAGAAACGTACTGCTGTGACATATGTGGAAAATCATTCATTAGCAATTCTCGTTTTGTAGGTCACCAACGAAAACACACGGGAGAAAACCCCTTTCACTGCAAAATCTGTGGTAAATATTTCATTAATAATTCCCATCTTGTTGCTCACAAAACAGTACACACTGGAGAAAAACCATTCCACTGTGAAATATGTGGGAAATATTTCTCCTGTAGGAGTAATTTAAGAAGGCACAATATAATACACACTGGGAAAAAAGAATTCAAATGTGAGATATGTGGGAATTCTTTTTTTTATAAATCACTTCTTGTTGGTCATGAAAAAGTGCATACTGGAGACAAACCCTCTCATTGTGATATATGTGGGAAATATTTCTATTCTAGCAGTAATTTAAGAAGACACAAAATAATACACACTGAGAAAAAAGAATTCCACTGTGAAATATGTGGGAAATCTTATTTTAATAATTGTGACTTAAAAAGACATAAAAGAATTCATAATGGTGAAAAAACATTTCACTGTGAAATTTGTGGGAAATCCTTCTTCGATAATTCTAACCTTATTGTTCACATCCGTAGTCACACTGGAGAAAGGCCCTATCATTGTGACGTATGTGATAAATCATTTATCTGTAAAAGTCATTTGAATTGTCACAAACGAACACACACCACAAAGACAATATCATTGTGACATATGTGATAAATCATTTATCTGTAAAAGTCATTTGAATTGTCACAAACGAACACACACCACAAAGACAATGTCATTGAGATGATTTGTTGGAATGCTTTTCTCTACAAATAAAGGTAAAAACAGAATAAATTGCTGTAAAATCTTATCAAGTAATTTCTAATAAAATATTCACATTTCAGAAAACTGAAATTTTATTTCATAAACAACTTAGAAAAATTTAAATTATAATCACATTGTATATTTCGGAGTGTCCAAGAACAAACGATCCTCAAGAGTGAACCGCAACACAATGTTGTTTATTAAAATTGTCTTAATACAGGGCTTAGACCAGTGGTTCTCAATCAGGATTCATCTGGCCCCTGGGGGGGTCCATATGACCCTTATAGGTCCATATAAGATTTTGTTTGTTAAAAATTGTGTGCAATAAATCAGTTTTACTTCTACAATACACAAAATATTTTAATTTCTTTTATACAATTCCTGGCCCAGTGGTTAGGGCAGTGGACTCGCGGTTTCGATTCCCAGACCGGGCGTTGTGAGTCTTTATTGAGCGAAAACACCTAAAGCTCCATGAGGCTCCGGCAGGGGATGGTGGCGAACCCTGCTGTACTCTTCCACCACAACTTTCTCTCGCTCTTACTTCCTGTTTCTGTTGTGCCTGTAATTCAAAGGGTCAGCCTTGTCACACTGTGTCACGCTGAATCTCCCCCAAGAACTACGTTAAGGGTACACGTGTCTGTGGAGTGCTCAGCCACTTGCACGTTAATTTCATGAGCAGGCTGTTCAGTTGATGAGATCAACTGGAACCCTTGATGTCGTAAGCGACGGAGTGCCAACAACAAGCAACACTTCCTAATATTTCATTATATTGGGTTGGTGCATAATTATTGCTGCTTTTTTTCAACAAATTTTATTCCACAAAAACAATAACAACATGTAACAAAAACATCTTTAAATGGTTATTCCGGAGCATAGTCACCATCTACTTCAATTACTGTTTCCCATTTGCTTGGCAGACGGTCAGACCGTCATTTAAAGATGTTTTTGTTAAATATTGTTATTGTTTTTCTTGGTTGGCCAGAGGCTATAACAGAAGACACTTGCCCAAGGTGTCACACAAGGAGACTGAACCTGGAATCATGTGGTTGGGAAGCAAACTTCTTACCATACAACAACGATGTTATGGTAAATATCGAAAGTGGACTGAGGAATGAGATAGAAATAAGAGGCAGCTTAGAGACATTTTTAAAGGGGTATTATTAAAAAGTGTTAAATATATTGGTTTCAGATTTTTGCACAAGGCCGGCAATTTTAGAGGAGAAGGTGAGTTGATTACATTGACCCCAGTATGCAACTGGTACTTATGTTATCAACCCCAAAAGGATGAAAGGCAACATTTGAACTCAGAACACGAAGCTGGATGAAATGCCATGAAGCAGTTTGCTTGGAATGGTAATGATTTTGCCAGCTTGTCATAATTTAACAGCTTGGCAAAAGAGACTGATAGAATAAGAACCAGGCTTCAAAAGAAAAAAGTCCTAGGGTTGATTCATTAGACTAAAAAATCTGCAAGGCGGTGCCCCAGGATGGCCACAGTCTAATGATTGAAACAAAGAAGTACTATAACTGCTTTCACTAAAATTAAGCTACTGGAATGTTCTAACTACCTGAGAGAAATGAGAACCAATGTCTTCAAGGTTTGTGTAAATTATGTATGGAGATAATTTTATTAAATAATATTTTGTTACAGAAATTATTTTGAAAATATCATTAACAAATTTTTATTTAAAATTTTATAAGATGTTTTTATGAAACAATTGAATTTACACTTCAACTTAAAAGTCTCTTGGATACCACTTGGTAACTGCACAAGTCCATCTTGCAACATGTCCAGCCCAGTGGAACTTGTGCTTTTGGTATTCTGCGATCACATCATTCACTCTGCTCCGTTCTCGAATTATCTCATTTCAAACGTGCTCTCTTAATGATGTTCCTAACATGGATCTTTACATGGCCTTTTGCATTTGACCCAATCAATGTCCTGTCCTCTTCACAGTAGCCCATGTCTCACTTGCATATAAGAGCATAGGAACGATGATGCTATTGAAGAGTCTGACACTTATGGCATTGTCTAGCTCTGTTTGGAGTACATTCTTTATTGAGTTAAATATAATACTGTTTCTTCACATAGTTTTGAATTAAAAATACGTTCTCTTGTAGCTTCAAGATTTCAATGAAGGTGTTTGTTTATTTTTAGAATGACAACATAGGGTAGGTGTTTGAGGCTGGATCTGGTGAGTCTGAACATAAAACAGATAGAATATTTGGGCCAGATGTAGCTCATTTAAAAGCTAATTTAAGGCTTCTCTCCTGTGTGTATTCGCTTGTGCTTATTTAAGTAAGTTTGATAGATGAATGATTTTCCACATATTTCACAGTGCCATGGCCTGTCACCAGTGTGGATACGAATGTGACCTCTAAGATTAGATTTATCAGAGAATGATTTACCACATATTTCACAATGGAATGGTTTCTCTCCGGTGTGTACTCTTAAGTGACAAACAAGTACACCATTATTAAGGAACGCCTTTCCACATATTTCACAGTGGAAAAGTTTTTCCCCAGAATGTATTTTTTTATGAACTACAAGACGAGAATTGATAATGAACGATTTCCCACATATATCACAATGATAGGTTTTTTCTTTGCTATGAATCTGTACATGTGTAACAAGTGTTGATTTATTGATGAAGCATTTTCCACATATTTCACAGTCAAACGGTTTGTCTCCAGTGTGAATTCGTTTGTGAATTGTTAAATAGCCATTACTGGCAAAAGATTTCCCACAGATTTCACAGTAGAAAGGTTTTTCTCCTGTGTGAATCCTTTTGTGACGTGTTACATCACACTTATACACAAACGATTTTCCACATATATCACAGTGGTAAGGTTTTTCATCAGTGTGGAATTTTTTGTGAATTGTTAGACAACTATTATTGACAAAGGATTTCCCACAAGTTTCACAGTGATAAGGTTTTTCTCCAATGTGGATTCTTTTGTGAGCTGTTAAAGAACTATTACCAACAAATGATTTTCCACATATTTCACAGTGGAATGGCTTTTCTCCAGTGTGTCTACGGATGTGGAGAACAAGTTGAGAATTATGGGTAAACGAATTTCCACATATCTCGCACTCAAAAGAATTTTCTCCAGTGTGGATTCTTTTGTGATTTCGTAAATAACTATTATCCGCAAATGATTTTCCACACGTTTCACAGTTGTAGGGTTTTTCTCCAGTGTGACTACGTTTGTGGACGATAAGGTGAACATTCTGATTCAATAATTTTCCACAAATTTCACATCGAAATGGTTTTTTTCCTGTATGTAATCTTTTGTGCGTTGTTAAATTACTTCTGTTCGCAAAAGATTTTCCACAAATTTCACATTTAATATGTTTCTCTAATGGACTTTCTTTACATGATAATATCTCACCACTGGATGTCTGTTTAACTGAATTTATAGTGTCTGAGTAATTACCATCCTCCATATTAACTCTTAAGAAATCTCTCAAAACCGATGCCTGTGGTTATAATCTATTATGGTTCAGTTTCTTGTCTTATGATGTCCAAACATGGGACTCTGTTTACATGTGTAGGAAATATGCAATGCAGAAATACTTTCTACATAACACTTGCAATGTTTGTTGCTGGCTGGGACATCTCCAAGTGGCACACATATTGCATACAAAAAGACTTGCAGATCTACATTAATATTTATGGATAGAGTTAAGAGAAGTTATGTACACTACAAACATATAAGGATCCAGAAACTATTGGTAGCAGGTATTCTAGTGGAATCAGAATTCTTGTACGACAGGTTGTAAAGCAACATTCAGCATAACTGTAAAGGAAGAAAATATATGACTGTTATATAATTGTTGTTGGGAGGGAAATGTGAGAGAGTATTAGAATAGTATTAGAATAGCTGTCCATTCAAAGTTTTATACTTAAAGCGAATGGACAGAGAGAGACAAAATGTAAAATATATAGAAATTTTAGGAAATAAAAATAATTTCAGAATTGCGATTGTTGTCTGAATCAATGGATGAGTACAAGAAGAAAAAAATGCTCAAAGTAAGAAGAGAAAGGAGACACTGGAGGTTCAGATATTCGAAGACTCTACTGGGTATGTCTATGTACACACGCAAAATATGTGTGTGTGTATGTATATATATATATATATATATATATATATTATTTTGTTTAAAAGATTTCCAACACTGTCTGTTTTCTATGTTTTATTTATATTCCTGCAGAACCAATGTGGGGTATAGAATATGGAATATACAATATATAATATAAAATAAAAATGGATGGCACCATGAAATAAAGTATTGAATGTAGATGAAATATTGAGTGTTCAATATAAAGGATCAAATATATAAATATATAAATATAAATATATAAAGGCGACTCGAGTTTCAGGGCTATTTCCCTTCGTCATGGCCGGTATGACAGACTTTAACAGAGATATATATATATATATATTTATGAAATTATGTGTGTGAATGAAAACTCTTTTATCCTCTAGGCTGCTGGAGGTAGGAGGGTCAGTATTTTCGGTGTTACAACAAATTTAGTGTATGTATACTCCGCATTACTTCGAAGATGGTATCAAGAAAGTGAAAATGAGAATCGTTATTTTTTAACTATTTGTTCGGCACTTTCCGTAAAATTTCTTTTTTTTTTTTCCAACTGAAGTGAAACACAGTCGCACATATCTGTACATCCATTATCTTTCATGTCCGCGAGCGAATTGAACAGTCACACACACACACACACACACACACACACACATATATATATATATATATATATATATATATATATATATATACACACCTTTTTACGAATCGTTGCTGTTTATGTACGAATATGTATGTGCATGTATGTATATTTGTGTATCTATGTATACGTCTGTATGTGAGCTGTCATGGTATTAGCTGTCAGAAGTGAAAGTAGAAAAATCTGACAAGGAACGTTACTGCTGGTTTGAGTTGATTCTTTGGCTACTGACAGCTAATACCATGACTGGCCGGAGCGAGCTATCTGTCTGTCTGTCTGTCTGTCTCTCTCTCTCTCTATCTATCTATCTATCACTCGAAAGTTATTGGAACAAATTTGACACCTATATCCATGCGTTTGAAAACACACAGAGTATAAGGGTACTACTAAAGCAGAGTGGTCCCGAACGCGCAGTCGCGCGTCCGCGCTAGCTAGTCGTGAGTGGTCGATCCTATTATTTTTAAACTTCAAACTTCATTTGTTTTCTATTTTGATAAATTCTCTCTGTTGAAAATTATATTTTTATATTTTAAATAATTTGCAATTTCATGAAATATGTTTTTATATTAAATTTGCGTTTTCTAATTTGATAAATTCTACGGACACAAACAGAGGTGAACGAGTGAGAGAGAGAGAGAGAGATAGTGAGATAGACAGACAGTAGCCAAAGAATCAACTCAAACCAGCAGTAACGTTCCTTGTCAGTTCTACTTTCAATTCTGACAGTGCCGAAAATTATTATTTGATGATTAAAATATATTTTAACCATCCCCTAATGTAAGGAACAACCAATTAACGATGTAGCGTAATTTATAATGGAAATAAAAATATTTGATCATCCAAGTGACGGAACAACGACCTCGATACATCATATCAGTCGCTTTAAGTTACCTATATTATAAGTCGCTTTAAGTTACCTATATTATAAGTAAATTACCTGTAATTATTACTAAGTGTCACTGATAATTTTTCTCTCGCCGCAATTATGATAACGGTCATGCAAGTTAAATGTCTCTAACATAATTTAATACAGTGAGAAACACCATTTCAACTATATCAATTTATTCTTTCATTTATATCCAGTCTATGGTATAAATAAATATACATCAACCAGCAAAATGATTAGTGTGGTTTAAATAAACTTCGTGGATAAATGTGGCAGAAAACATTAAAATTCAAAGTGAGAAGTTTGGCAAATTTAAGAAGTTAACTGGCAATCTTACGTGTTGTACCGAAAGATCACCTAACTACTGAGAAGTTGTGTCAAAATATATTTATATGCCAATTAAAAGACGTTAAAACAATGATAGTGATGATGGTATGTTATAACATTTGGTACGATACATAACCACAAATGCAATGTCCGTATTTTTCGTAATTGGGAAAGGGTCGCCCTGTGTATGATTGGTGTTAATATATTTGGAATATAGTTCTGAAATGTGATTAGGAGCTTCTCATATAAACCCCCAACACCTACGTGATACATGTTTTAAATAAAATGAGAAAGGGACTAAAAAAGACAATAAAATTTGAAAGTTTGTTTCCACAGTCGGAATATCCAATATTAAAAAACAAAGAAATTCCAATCGCTTCTTGACAAGAATAAAAATAAAGACGTTTGAGATGAATTCATGACTTACCCGTTCTAAAGAATTTACCTATTCGTTTCAGAAAAGCAAAGTTAACTTTTAACATTCACGATTATTGCTGTTCCCTATTTAAATTACAATTTCCCCCATGTTTTATATGCAATAATTAATTAGTTGAGTGATTGTGATTGTATATTTAGTTTATACCATAGACTGGATGTAAATGAAAACACTAATTAATATAACTGTAGGACGTTTCTAACTAAGCGTATTAAATTATGTTAGGGACATTTAAGTTATGTCACCGGTAGTTTCATTCAGACGAAAGAAGAATTACCAAATTCTTAATGATCCTGACCAACTTCTTATATTTCAGGTAATTTATATTATGTGAAGTAACTAACTCATGTTATAGTGAACTTTAATGTTTATAGATAACTTCAAGTGACTGATATGCTGTATCGAAGTCGCTATTCGATCACCTGGAGGATAGAATATTTTATTTCATCGTTAATTGGTTGTTCCTCGTTTTACAGAACAGCTGAGACGTGTTTTTAATCACCACCTAATGAGTAATTAGCTTTCCTGTTGTGTATATATATATATATATATACATACTCTTTTACTTGTTTCAGTCATTTGACTGCGGCCATGCTGGGGCACCGCCTTTTAGTCGAGCAAATCGACCCCAGGACTTATTCTTTGTAAGCCTAGTACTTATTCTATCGGTCTCTTTTTTGCCGAACCGCTAAGTTACGGGGGACGTAAACACACCTGCATCGGTTGTCAAGCGAAGTTGGGGGGACAAACACAGACACACAAACATATACATACATACAGGCTGATGAGGAATAGACAAATGGTAAGAATTTGTTAAATCCGAAACCGGTTCCTGTTTAATAGTGCTTTTTTAGGTGATTTTAAATGTCTTGCCCGCTCACGTTTTTGGTATGCTGCTATATTTCATGTTGAGAACAATTTAGGTCTTAATAGACACAAGATGTGATCTATTTCTAGCGCATTAATTGTCCACGTTAGTGGTCGACGTTATTTTTTAAAATATACATACATATATATATACATATATACGACGGGCTTCTTCCAGTTTCCGTCTACCAAATCCACTCACAAGGCTTTGGTCGGCCCGAGGCTATAGTAGAAGACACTTGCCCAAGGTGCCACGCAGTGGGACTGAACCCAGAACCATGTGGTTGGTAAGCAAGCCACTTACCACACAGCCACTCCAGGTGTCCCATGCATCAGGTGTGAAAGTGATTGCAGAACAATAAGAGATGAAGTGTTTTGTTCAAAAACGCAACACACTACCTGGTCTAGGAATTGAAATCACAATTGCTAGATCGTGAGTGCAAGATCCTAACCACTAGGCCATGTGCCCTATATAAATATAACATACACACACGTATCTATAGCATATATATATAGCATACACACATCTACACACCTGTTTTTTTGTCTCCAACAGGTGTTTTACATATATATTTTCTTCCTTTACAGTTGTGCTGAATGTTCCATTACAACCTGTCACACAAAAATACCAATTTCACCAGAACACCTGCTACCAGTCATTTATGGATGCTCTCTCTCTCTATGCTTGTAGCCTACGTGACATCTACTAACTATATCCACAATTATTAATGTAGGAAGAAGTCTTTATGGTTACAATATGTGTTTCACTTGGAGATGTCCCAGCCAGTAACAGGTATTCTAGTGTTACATAGAAAAGATATCTACATTGCATATTTTCTACACAAGTAAACAGAGTCCCATGATTTGGACATCATAAGACAAGAAACTGAACCATAATAGATTATAACCACAGGCATCAGTTTTCAAGAATTCCTCCAGAGTTAATATGGAGGATGGTAATCACTCAGACACTTCTAACACAAATGTTTCTGACAATATAGATTCTGTTAAACAGACATCTGATGGAGAGAGATCATTACGGTGTGAAACATTTACGAAACGGAAATCATTACAGAGAAATATTAATTGTGAAATATGTGGGAAATCTTTTGTTAACAGAAGTAATTTATCAAAACACAAAAGATTACACACTGGAAAAAAACCATTTCATTGTGAAATTTGTGGGAAATCTTTTAATCAGAAAACTCATCTTGTTAATCATATACGTAATCACACTGGAGAAAAACCTTACCATTGTGAAATATGTGGAAAATCATTTGTTGATAATAGTTATTTAACGAGCCATAAAAGAATGCACACTGGGGAAAACTCATTAGACTGTGAGATATGTGGGAAATCTTTTCCTTATAACTCTCGCCTTGTTATCCATATGCGTAGTCACACAGGAGAGAAACCATTCCACTGTGAAATATGCGGAAAATCATTTGTCGACAATAGTTATTTAACGAGTCACGTAAGGATTCACACTGGAGAAAAACGCTATCATTGCGAAGTATGTGGAAAGTCTTTTATCAAGAATTCCAGTCTTGTCACTCACATACGAAGTCACACTGGAGAAAAGCCTTATTCTTGTGATTTATGTGGCAAATCATTTGTCAATAATAGTTATTTGACAATTCACAAAAGGAAACACATGGGGGAAAGTTTGTTTCATTGTGAAACATGTGGGAAATCTTTCCCAAATAACTTGAAATTTGTTACCCACATGCGTATTCACACTGGAGAAAAACCTTACCACTGTGAAATATGTGGTAAGTCGTTCATTAAAAATTCTCGTCTTGTCATTCACCAGAGAATACACACGGGAGAAAAGCCATATAATTGTGAAATATGTGGGAAATCTTTTATTAATAATTCTCGTCTCGTTACTCACAAACGAGTACACACTGGAGAGAAACCCTACCACTGTGACACATGTGGGAAATCTTTCTTCTCTAGCAGTAATTTAAAAAGACACAAATTACAACACATTGGTGAAAGGGCCTTCCATTGTGAAACATGTGGGAAATCCTACTTCAATAATAGTGATTTAAAAAGACACAAAAGGGAACATGGTGGAGAAAAAACATTCCACTGCGAAATCTGTGGCAAATCCTTCTTCGATAATTCTAATCTTATAGTTCACATCAGGAGTCACACTGGAGAGAGGCCCTATCATTGTGACGTCTGTGAGAAATCATTTATCTGTAAAAGTGACTTGAATAAACATAAACGGAGACACACCGGTGAGAAACCTAGTAACTGAGAAATACAAAAATCCCTTGTCTTCATCATCGGTTAACGTACTCCTTCCTTGCTGGCATGGGTTGGATCAGGGGTTTTCAAACTTTTTGACTTGCGGACACCTTTATATTTCAGGCTTTACCTTAGGGACCCCCTTATAAACGCTTATGAAATTTATACATAAATATTTACTTAAAATAACATATATTTTTACATTTATTTATTTAACAGTATTTAACAAATAGGTTTATTGTCAATTAAAAGATTTCGATTAAAAAACATATATAAAATCAAATTGCCCATAAAAAGTATTTGCTGCCCATGGACCCCCTGTCTTGTCTTTGCGGACCACAGTTTGAAAACCCCTGGGTTAACGTACTCCTTCCTTGCTGGCAGACAGAAGCCTGCACCATGCCCCTGTGTTTGTTTTGGCATGGTCTTTTACCAAACACTCTGCAAAGCTGATTGCTTTTTACCTGGCACCAGCACAGGCGAGGTCACTTTTAGCATGGTTTCTACAGCTGGCTGCCCTTCCAAATGCCAACCAGTTCAGTCCCACTGCATAGTAACTTGGGCATGTGTCTTCTACTACAGCCTTGGCCCAACCAAAGCCTTGCGAGTGGATTTGGAAGATGGAGACTGAAAGAAGCCTCTTATGTCTGTGTTTGTCCCCATGTCCACTTGACAACTGGTGTGTGTTGGTGTGTTTACATCCCTGTAACTTAGCATTTTGGCAAAAGAAACTGATAGAATAAGTACCAGGCTTTAAAAAAACAGTACTGGGATCAATTCAAAAACTCTTCAAGGTAGTGCTCCAGCTTGGCCACAATCTAATAACTGAAACAAAAGAAAAACAATATAAACAAGATAATCTTTTACAAATTTTTTCATCACAGAAATCATTATTTGTAACAAAATATTGTTTAATAAAATTGTCTCTGTACTTAACTTAGACAAACTTAAACACATTGGGTCCTCATTTTTTGATACATCCGAGGTGGATAATATTGCATGGATGTTGGTTACTTAACAGCATGGTTTTAATTTCAGTGTGTAGTAATATATGTTTACAATATTTTATTATAAGGGCACTAAAATAAGAAGAATAATAAAACTGAAGTGAAGAATGAATGTGTGTTTATTTGACAAAAAAAAAAAAAAAAAAAAAAAAATGATCTTCCTGAAATACAACACACTATTTCACATCAGGAACTTTGCAAAATGAATAAATAAATGTAATGTTGAAAAATATCGATGAGCATGCTCTTGATTGATCTGCGTCTCTGTCAGGTGCACGTGCCACTCGAAACATTGCGTACCAGCCATTGCCTCACTGCTGTAAGCTTCTTGAAGTATGCTCAATGTCTCTGTAGCAGACTTCCCAAGGTTAATGCAAAATTTCATGTTGGCTCTTCTAACTTCTTCTCCATGACAGAAATTGCAGTCTGCAACATACACAAATTTCACAACTTATGTATTTTTAGTAAAACTGCTAGAATTCCGTAGCATTTAATAAGAGGGGGTCTTGTATATCATCATCATCATTTAACGTCTGCTTTCCAAGCTGGCATGGGTTGGATTGTTTGACTGAAGGCTGCACCAGATTCCAATCTGATCTGGCAGAGTTTCTACAGCTGGATGTCCTTCCTGATGCCAACCATTCCAAGAGTCTGAGAGTGTAGTGGATGCTTTTTACATGCCACCGGCACGGGAGCTAGTCAGGCGGCACTGGCAACGACCACACTTGAATGGTGCTGTAAAGTCTTACATAATATGATTTCTAATCTGATATGTAGAAACTATTTATGTTTTGTTGATTCCATTTCGGTGTCCTATATATAAAGTCGGATGAATATTACACGCTTTAATGCACTGGAAGCTTTTCCTTCTTGAATATATGCTACTGAAATTAGGTTCTTTTAATATGTCTGTGTGTCTTTTATGCCATCAAATACAGTAAGTTCGTTTTGCTGATTGCATTTCAGTGTCAGTATTTTATTTATAGTTTATACTATTCTTGATTTCAGCTTTTACTTGTACCCAACTGAAATAGGTAACTGCTTTTCTTGATATATACATCGAAATAATAGCGGAGTGATCACTGGAATTATTTATTTATTCATTCGTTTTAATGGAAATATAAACCAAAATGATGTTGTTTAGTTCTAAATCACCCATATCGGACGTTGTCAAAAGCGCTCTAGCTGTGACCAACCAGGTTTTTATGTATACCTGGGGCTACAGTATTAAAAGTCGTTTTCTTTACAGAGAGTCGGGGTTTATTCAAGATGGATTTGGTTACTATTTCTAGTATGTACAACCGTATCGATGCTATTGCATTGATACAAAATAATATAACAGAATGTTTTCAACAAACCATCTCAATAGTATTTGCCTCCTTTATATATTTGTTTGTTTAACTTCATGACTTTCTAATGAAAAAATAATTTTTGAAAAACTTCACATCTTCCTGACTTTTTTTAATCATGTTTAATGAGACTGTGTCTCTGTAAGACAATAGCACCGAAGAGATTATTTTAACAGGTGTATTTGTGGTTAACAAAGAATAGAAAGAGAATGGAATCCAACATATTTCACAATAATAGTTTTATTTCCTCCACTCAGTATTCACCAGTTTATATTTGACAGACGTTTTTGTACAAAGGCTTCTTCTCAAATGAAATTTCTGGATTGCAACATGAGAAATCAATGAGAAATAATCCCAACATATTTCACCATAAATATTCTCCAATGTAGACATGTTGGTACTCTGTGACCTTAGATTTACACAAGATTTTCTCATGTTTCACAGTCCAAAGGCTTCCCTTTACTGTGTGTTCGTTTGTGTTTATTTACATCACTTTTACAAATAAATGCTTTCTCACAGATTTCACACTGATAAGGTCTTTCTCCAGTATGGGTACGGACATGAACTATAAGGTTAGAATGATCGAAGAATGATTTTCCACAAATTTCACAGTGAAAAGTCTTATCGCCCTCATGTCTTCTCTTGTGTCTTTTTAAATCACTGTTATTCACATAAGTTTTCCCACATATTTCACAACGGAATGCTTTTTTCCCCATATGTAATAACTTGTGTCTTGCTAAATTACTGCTCGAGTAAAAATATTTTCCACAAATATCACAATGGAATGGTTTTTCTCCGGTGTGTACTCTTTTGTGACTAATAAGATGTGAATTATTAAAAAAGGTTTTTCCACAGATTTCACAATGGAATGGTTTTTCTCCGGTGTGTACTCTTTTGTGACTGACAAGATGTGAATTATCAAAAAAGGATTTTCCACAGATTTCACAGTGGAATGGTTTTTCTCCGGTGTGTCTTCGTTTATGAGCTTTAAGATAAAGATTCACAGAAAATGATTTTCCACATACATCACACTCAAAAGGTTTTTCGCCAGTGTGTATCCTTTTATGAACTATAAGTTGACATTTCTGGATGAACGATTTCTTACAAATTTCACAATGATATGATTTTTCTCCGGTGTGAGTTTGTACATGGGTAGTGAGCTGTAAGTTAGTCATGAAAGATTTTCCACATATTTCACATTGGAACTGTACTTTTCCCCTGTGAATCCGTTTGTGATTGGTTAAATAGCTATTATCAACAAAGGATTTCCGACATATATCACAATGGAAAGGTTTTTCCCCAGTGTGGCTACGATTGTGAATAACAAGGTGAGACTTTTGAATAAACGATTTCCCGCATATCTCACAGTGATATGGTTTCTCTCCTGTATGTAACTTTTCATGTGTTTTTAGATTACTCGAACTCATAAAAGATTTCCCACATATTTCACAATTGTACAGTTTTGCTCCAGTGTGAATATTTATGTGTTTAACAAGGTTCGATCTCTCATTAAATGATTTACCACACATTTCGCAATGATATGGCTTTTCTCCCGTATGGATTCTTTTGTGACTTTTTAAAGAGCTGCTATTGACAACTGACTTTCCACATATTTCACAGCGGAAGGGTCTTTCCCCAGTGTGACTACGTTTGTGGACAGCAAGATGAGACCCCTGATTACATAACTTTCCACAAATCTCACATTCAAACGGTTTTTCCCCAGTATGTAAATTTTTGTGGATTCGCAAATTACTGGAATTCACAAAAGTTTTACCACATATCTTGCAATCAAAATTTTTCTCTAATGATCTTTGTTTAGTAGATGCTTCACCTGTTAAACGTTTACCTGTATCTATACTGTCAGAAACAGTTGTGTTAGAAGTGTCTGACTGATTACTGTCCTCCATATTAACTCTGGAGAAGTTCTAACGTCTGTGGTTATAATCTATTATAGTTCAGTTTCTTCTTTTATGAAAAGCATGGGACTTTGTCTACAGGTGGAAAAGATATGCAATGTAGATATATCGGTCTTTGCCTTTCCCTTGGATAACATCGGTGGCTGGTTTGCATGAAGATATTCTGGTGGAATCAGTATTTTTGTGTCATACGTTGTACTGGAACATTCAGCATAACTGTAAAGAGAGGAAATATACGACTGTAAAAGATAGAGGTTGGAGGGAACGAATGAGTTTGATGCATTTAAAAACTTAATCTAGTATTTAGTAGAAATGCCTTGTACAGTTTTTTTTAACGACTTATACCATTCGAGCACTGTGCTTATAAACTGTGTCTCCGCAGATAAAACGATGTTATGAGAGCTGTCGATTTAGTTTCGAGATGTCTGTGTAAACATAGTATAAAAGTTTACAATGTTAATATGAACAATAAGTACTTTAGATTCAAATAACCCCTAAAATGCCAAGAAAGCTAAATGCCTGTTAGTTGATGATTAACCCTCATGAGACACCCGGGCCGACTGATTGGCCCAAGTGATAGATACATGCTGAAAGGACTTTCAGGCCGATCCATCCACCCGATGAAACAAACGTTTCGAAGTGTAATAACCAATTAGAGATCGTCTTTAAGTAGATATAATATAAAATTATACAACATCTATAGTCTTAAATAGAAATTGAAGAGTTTTATTGCATTTTATACATTATTTTTTACGTGCACCCATCAGTTTCAGTTTCAACAGAGAACATATTTTGGTCTCTTTGGCTACCAAAATACCGTGCGTCTCCAAAGTGTCTTTTAAAAACATTTCCGTTGTCTGGTAGAGCGAGTAACAAGCAATTGACGATGTAACATAGTTTATGATGAAAATAAAATAATAAAATATTTAATCACCCAAGTGATGGAACACCGACCCTATTACATTATATCAATCGATTTAAGTTGAATATAAGCATCGTCGTTCACCTTAACATGAGTTAATTACAACACTTAATATAATTAAATTACCTGAAATACACCAAGGTGGTCCAGTCGTTGGTAATTGTTCTCTTGTTTCAATGATCGTAACCAGTGATATGAGTTAAATGTCCCTAACATAATTTAATACAGTCACAAACACCTCTCAAACCGATCGTAAATCAAAGATACATCGCTAAATAAAAATAAAGGACAGTAGTTTCGGGGATTGGGTAAATCGATGACATCGACAACACTGATCAATTGAGGAAATGTGACAAAACGGCGTAATTCATATGGGAAATACAAAAAGTTAACTCGGCTTATCTGAAACGAATATGTACAAAAGCATTTTTTTTTTTCTGTTCTTAAGACCGGATTTTAATTTCTGTGTTTTGAGTGTTAAATATTCCAGTGAGCAAGTAGAAAGCAAAAATTTCGAGAATTTTATATCTTTGTCTCTCCTCTTTTACACACACACACACACTCAGCTACCTTTAGAAAACATAATTTTGTATAAAACCCAACAATCTCTTAAGCTTTATAAGAAAGACTATAAATTGATTTCTTCTTAAAGAATAATTACCATATTTACTCGTGTTCGAATCACACTATTTTAAAGTAGATTTTCGATTTCGAGTAAAGTTTGGATATGAAGGGACAAAAAATTGCCCCAAGTTTAAACACAAAATTAGAGGTGAGACTTAAAGTACGATTTGTACTCTTATCCAGATTGCGTATTGAAGTAAGGATTTACAGAACTTTAAGGAATCACTTATTTGTTTCGCTAATTAGGCAAACCCACTTGTCGTTTTCGTATTCTTCATTATTAAATGTCACTGTTTTAATTCAATTGCTTTCTTCTGGCGTTTTATGCTTTTATGTAACAAAGTGGAGGCTTCGACATAGTCGTACGGATTGCTAGAAATAGCAACCAAATCTACCTCAAATCAATCCCTACTCTCCGAAAAGAGAATGACATTTGATAGTATAATCCTGTAGTCCTACGCATACATCAATTTGGTATATATATATATATATATATATATATATATATATATATATATATATATATATATATATACCTACATACATATATTTAAACGCATAGTCAATAAAAAATAAATAATAAATTCATGCCGATCTCTTGAATATTTTATTGATGCAGGTAACAGTTCCAGTTCCGTATTTCAAACTAAAACAAAAGAAAACATTGTGAAAACAAAAAATAATTACGTGGAACCATAATCAACGAAACGTACTTTCGTTTCTAAAGAAGCGATGTTTCAAATACGTTTTTCTCCGAAAATTCTTACTTAGAATACAAAAACACAACTGCTAAATGTCATGGGATTCTGAAAACTTTACCAAAAATGCAAAACTAGATTCCTTAACTTAAAGTACTATAAATGCAATAATGATTTTAAAATGTAACATTTTTTTCCAAATCTGCTTTTTAATTTCTGTCTTCAGTTTTTTTGTTTGTTTGTTTTAAACGCCTGCTATGTTCACGTGTCTAATAAATTTATACTCGGTGACCTTCTATGTACCTATATATTTATATCTATAATACTACAGTATATTCGTGCATTTGTGACCACGCATACATCGATGGGTGATGTGGGGGGCGTTTATTAGGTTAATGATTGGAGCACTCAGCCACTATCTGATGGGGTACGGGTTTAACTTCTGTAACCGCCTGCTGGCACATTTTTATTTATTTATCTTTTGTATTTTTTTTTTTTTGCATTAGGAAGAGGACAACCGCATAAAAGGCACCCACTACACTCTTGGAGTGGTTGGTGTTAGGAAGGGCATCCAGCCATAGAAGCCAAGCTAAAATCAGACTGGAGCCTGTTACAGTTTTCTGTCCTACCAATTACCATCAAACCGTCTAACCCATGCCGGCATGGAAAAGGAACGCTAAGTGATGATAATTTTCTTATACTTTTTTCAGTAATTCTTTTACTTGTTTCAGTAATTTGACTGTGGCTACGCTGGAGCACCACTGTGAAGGGTTTTAAATGAACAAATTCACTCCAGCACTGGGATCGATTCTTCAAAGTGGTGTACCAGAGCACTGTATACAATAATTTCATTATTATTACCTCTGTCTTAACAAAGGTGGAGGTATTCTTTGCAGCCGTGTCTGTTTGTTTGTTTGTCCGTGGACAATATATCTCAAGAACCGCTTGATAGATTCGAATGAGACTTTCAGGGACGTTGGGCCTCGTAACTGGCATGAACTGATTAGATTTTGGGATGGATCTGGTACCGGACAAGGATTCTGGCTTATTTGTTATATTTACTTTACATGATTACGATCTTACGTTAACTTTCAAATATTTCTGAATTATCTCCCTTTAGGCTGTAACTATTGAATGGTGAATTTAACTTCGGCTTGTATTAGATAAGGATTAACTGTTTATTACTGTTACTAAATTTTCTGGACTTATTCTTTGTAAGCCTAATACTTATTCTATCAGTCTCTTTTGACGAACTGCTAGGTCATAGGGACAATTGATAAGTGATGTGGGGGGACAAACCCCGGCACAAAGACATAAAAATTTAAATATATATATATATTATATGTACGATGGGCTTCTTTCAGTTTCCTTCAACCAAATCCACTCACAAGGCTTTGGTCGACCCAAGGCTATAGTAGAATTTGCACAAGGTGCCACACAGTGGGACTGAACCTGGAACTATGTGGTTAGGAAGTAAGCTTCTTACCACACAGCCATGGCTGTGTGGTTGTATATGATCGTCCCCATCTCAAGGGAGGTTGTGCATTTACAGTCTTCTGGCCATAGTAGAAATATTATTTTGCTTGTAAACAGGTGATGGTTGGGGGCAGGAAGAGCATCCAACCATAGAAAATCTTCCCCAGTAAATTCTGTCTTAAACATAGTAAATTGGATGCTAAAATGATGATGATGTGTTGTTAAGCAACCAACTCCCAAGCTTTGAAGTCGTCATAACCTAGTACAGGATTGAAGACATGAAAATATCCACCAAATCTGAAGACTTCTACATAAGTGAAATCATATGGCTACTGTCACAAATCAAGATGTGAGAGCCAATGTCTTCAGGTTTCTACAGAGACTATTTTGTTAGAAATAGTGTTTTTATGTAGTGAATTACTTTCGAAAAAGATAATTTGTACTTTCCAGAAAGTCCAATTTAAAAAAAAATATCTGTGTAATTATTTACTTCTTCACATCCTCATGATTTTATAATCATGTTTAATGAGACTGTGACTCTATAAGAAACCGTTATTACAAATAACACCAAAGAGATGGCTTCCAATGTATTTAACAATAATAGTTTTATTTTCTCCACTCAGTATTCACCAACCAGTTTATAGACGTTTTTGTATAACGGCTTCTTGTCAAATGAAATTTCTGGATTGTAACATGAGAAATAATCCCAACATATTTCACCATAAATATTCTCCAATGTAGACATGTTGGTACTCTGTGACCTTAGATTTACACGAGGTTTTCTCATGTTTCACAGTCCAAAGGCTTCCCTTTACTGTGTGTTCGTTTGTGTTTATTTACATCACTTTTACAAATAAATGCTTTCTCACAGATTTCACACTGATAAGGTCTTTCTCCAGTATGGGTACGGACATGAACTATAAGGTTAGAATTATCAAAGAATGATTTTCCACAAATTTCACAGTGAAAAGTCTTATCTCCCTCATGTCTTCTCTTGTGTCTTTTTAAATCACTATTATTCACATAAGTTTTTCCACATATTTCACAGCGGAATGCTTTTTTCCCCATATGTAGTAACTTGTGTCTTGCTAAATTACTGCTAGTGTAAAAATATTTTCCACAAATATCACAATGGAATGGTTTTTCTCCGGTGTGTACTCTTTTGTGACTGACAAGATGTGAATTATCAAAAAAGGATTTTCCACAGATTTCACAGTGGAATGGTTTTTCTCCGGTGTGTCTTCGTTTATGAGCTTTAAGATAAAGATTCACAGAAAATGATTTTCCACATACATCACACTCAAAAGGTTTTTCGCCAGTGTGTATCCTTTTATGAACTATAAGTTGACATTTCTGGATGAACGATTTCTTACAAATTTCACAATGATATGATTTTTCTCCGGTGTGAGTTTGTACATGGGTAGTGAGCTGTAAGTTAGTCATGAAAGATTTTCCACATATTTCACATTGGAACTGTACTTTTCCCCTGTGAATCCGTTTATGATTGGTTAGATAACTATAAACAACAAACGATTTCCCACATATATCACAATGGAAAGGTTTTTCCCCAGTGTGGCCACTACGATTATGAAGAACAAGGTGAGACTTTTGAATAAATGATTTACCGCATATCTCACAGTGATATGGTTTCTCTCCTGTATGTAACTTTTCATGTGTTTTTAGATTACTGGAATTCATAAAAGATTTCCCACATATTTCACAATGGTGCACTTTTGCTCCAGTGTGAATATTTATGTGTTTAACAAGGTTCGATCTCTCATTAAATGATTTACCACACATTTCGCAATGATAAGGCTTTTCTCCCGTATGGATTCTTTTGTGACTTTTTAAGGAATTACTATTGACAACTGATTTTCCACATATTTCACAGCGGAAGGGTCTTTCCCCAGTGTGACTACGTTTGTGGACAGCAAGATGATTCCTCTGGTTAAATAATTTTCCACAAATCTCACATTCAAACGGTTTTTCCCCAGTATGTAAATTTTTGTGGATTCGCAAATTACTGGAATTCACAAAAGTTTTCCCACATACCTTACAATCAAAATTTTTCTCTAATGATCTTTGTTTAGTAGATGCTTCACCTGTTAAACGTTTACCTGTATCTATACTGTCAGAAACAGTTGTGTTAGAAGTGTCTGACTGATTACTGTCCTCCATATTAACTCTGGAGAAGTTCTAACGACTGTGGTTATAATCTATTATAGTTCAGTTTCTTCTTTTATGAAAAGCATGGGACTTTGTCTACAGGTGGAAAAGATATGCAATGTAGATATATCGGTCTTTGCCTTTCCTTTGGATAACATCGGTGGCATGGAGAGGGGAGGCTGGTTTGCATGAAGATATTCTGGTGGAATCAGTATTTTTGTGTCATACGTTGTACTGGAACATTCAGCATAACTGTAAAGAGAGGAAATATACGACTGTAAAAGATACTGTGATTTCTTTACAGGTTTATTTCTAGAAACTGATGTCATTTGATGCATTTAAAAACTTAATCTTGTATTTAGTAGACATGCCTTGTACAATTTTTTTAACGATTTATACCATTCGAGCACTGTGCTAATAAACTGTGTCTGCGCAGATTAAAAACGGTGTTTCGAGATGTCTGTGTATCTTTCTGCGTGTATGAAGTCTAAATCCGGTTTGTTAAGTATACATAGTATAAAAGTTTACAATGTTAATATGAATAATTAGTACTTTAGATATAAATATCCTCTAAAATGCCAAGAGAGTTAGTTGATGATTAACCCTCTTGAGACACCCGGGCCGACTGATTGGCCCAAGTGATATATACAAGCTGGAAGGACTTTCAGGCCGATCCATCCACCCGATGAAACAAACGTTTCGAAGTGTAATGACCAGAGATCGTCTTTCAGTAGATATAATATAAAATTATACAACATCTATTGTGTTAAATAGAAATAGAATAGTTTTACTACATTTTATACATTATTTTTTACATGCACCCATCAATTTCAGTTTTAACAGGTTCTTTTTGGCTACACATCCCAAAACAGTTTGTCTCAAATGGGTTTTATTAAAACATATTTCCGCTCTCCAATTAATGATGTAACATAGTTTGTGATGAAAATAAAATATTTAATCGCGAAACACCGACCCTATTTCATCACATCAATCGATTTAAGTTGAATATAAACATCTTCGTTCACCTTAACATGAGTTAATTACACCACTTAATATAATTAAATTACCTGAAATACACGAAGGTGGTCCAGTCGTTGGTAATTGTTCTCTTGTTTCAATGATCGTACCAGTGTCCCTAACATAATTTAATACACCCTTCAAGCTGATGGTAAATCATAGTTACATCGCTAAATAAATATACTGAATTCAAATTTTGGCACGAGGCCAGCAGTTTCGGGGGTTGGTTAAATCGATTACATCGACCACAGCGATCGTCTGAGGGAACGTGCCGAAACGCGTAATTTATATGAGGAATAATGGGAAATACGAAAAGTTAACTCGGCGTGCCTGAAACGAATAAGTAATTAATTCAAAATAGAAAAGTCGGGCTTTCTTCAACAACTAACTTTTTTTTTTCTTCTATTTTCTTAAGACTGGATTTTAATTTCAGTGTTTTGAGTGTTAGATATTCTAAATGTGCAACTAAAAAGCAAATATTTTGAAAACTTATTTTTGTCTCTCCTCTTTTACACACACACACAGAGTCACCTTTAGAAAATATAATTTCGTATAAAACCCGACACAATAATTAATTTAAACTGTGTTTTTCTCAAACCCAATACCTGAAACAGCTTCCCAAAAACATATCTTATTATTTTCTTACCTTCCAGCTTTAAAACAATTTTTGACTTTGAATTCATCTTTCATTTTCCCAAACGATTTTAATTGAAAATTTGTAAGATTTTGATCAGATAAAATTTTATTTGCACATAAATGTGAATACTTTGTCATAAATTACATACTGAACAATGAACTCAGGAAGCTGAACCTTTCAGGTGAGATGACAAAAGACTGAGATACATGGCACCTGGCCATACTCAAGAAAACCCATACACCGCAGTAAAAGTGTTAAGGGCTGGTCCTTCCGGTCGTGCAAAGTACTTGTGGCGGTGCCATATAAAAGCACCTATGGGACACCACGTAAATGCATCCAGCACACCTGGTAAAGTGGTTGGCATTAGGAAGGACATCCAGCCACAGAAACCATGCCAAAGCATACTGGAGTCTGGTGAGCTTTGGTCACCATGCCAACCGATGCCAACATGGACAACAAATGTTTAGCCATGATGATGATGATGATGATTATCATCTCCTGTGTGTTTGTTTGTGTCTATTCAAGTGGCTTTTACACATAAATGATTTCTCACAGATATCACAACGATAAGGTCTTTCTCCAGTGTGACTACGGATATGAACTATAAGATCTGAATTATCGAAGAATGATTTTCCACAAATTTCACAGTGAAATGTTTTATCTCCTTCATGTCTTCTTTTGTGTCTTTTTAAATCACTATTGGTGACATGAGATTTTCCACATATTTCACAGTGGAATGCTTTTTTTCCAGAGTGTAATATCTTGTGTCTTTTTAAATTACTGCTAGAGAAAAAAGATTTCCCACATACATCACAGAAGAAAGGTTTTTCTCCTGTGTGAATTCTTTTGTGACCAACAAGATGTGATTTATTAAAATAGGATTTCCCACATGTGTCGCAATTATAGGGTTTTTCTCCAGTGTGCGTCCTTTTATGAGCTACCAAATTAAAATAGACAGGGAAAGGTTTTCCACAAATTTCACAACGGAAGGGCTTTTCTCCAGTGTGAACTCTTTTGTGAACTACAAGATGAGAATTCTTAACAAATGATTTTCCACATATTTCACAACGGAATGGTTTTTCTCCAGTATGACTGCGTACATGGATAACAAGTTTGGCGTTATTCTCAAAGCATTTCCCACATGTGTCACAGTGAAACAGTTTTTCCCCCGTGTGAAATCTTTTGTGACATGTTAAATAAGTATTATTAATAAAGGATTTGCCACATGTGTCACAGTGATAAGGTTTTTCTCCGGTGTGAATACGTATGTGATTAACAAGTTTGGAATTCTGATTAAAAGCTTTCCCGCATATTTCACACTGGAATGGTTTTTCTCCAGTGTGAATTCTTTCATGACTTGTTAAGTACCTATTATCAACAAATGTTTTTCCACATATTTCACAGTGGAAAGGTCTTTCTCCGGTGTGACTACGTTTGTGGATGACGAGACGAGAATTCCGAGTGTACGACTTTCCGCATATTTCACAGTCAAAAGATTTTTCTCCGGTGTGTATTTGTTTGTGAGTTTTTAAAGTACTGTTATCAACGAATTTTTTCCCACATATTTCACAGTGATAGGGCCTTTCTCCAGTGTGGCTACGGACGTGGACAACAAGATGTGACTTCTGATTCAATGATTTTCCACAAATTTCACATTGAAATTGTTTTTCTCTAGAATGTAATCTTTTGTGTTTTTTTAAATTACTAGAATTCATAAAAGATTTTCCACAAATTTCACAATTAATATTTGTTTTTGATGACTTTTCTTTATGAGATAAAACTTCCTCGGCATCAGATGTCTGTTTAACAGAATCTATATTGTCAGAAACATTTGTGTTAGAAATGTCTGAGTGATTACCATCCTCCATATTAACTCTGGAGGAATTCTTGAAAACTGATGCCTGTGGTTATAATCTATTATGGTTCAGTTTCTTGTCTTATGATATCCATCTCATGGGACTCTGTTTACATGTGTAGGAAATATGCAATGCAGATACATTTTCTACATAGCACTTAGAGTATTTGTTACTGGCTGAGGCATATCTGAGTGGCACACATATTGTAGATAAAAAAGAAATTCTATATTGTGGATTTTAGTTAATAGACGTTATGTAGGCTACAAACAGAGAGAGAGCATCCATAAATGACTGGTAGCAAGTGTTCTGGTTCTGGTGGAATCGGACATTTTGTATGACAGGTTGTAACGGAACATTCAGCACAACTGTAAAGAAAGAAATATAAAAGAGATGAACAGAAGAAATACGTGTGTATGCATGTTTATACATAAACATAGTGGAGGCGCAATGGCCCAGTGGTTAGGGCAGCGGACTCGCGGTTTCGATTCCCAGACCGGGCGTTGTGAGTGTTTATTGAGCGAAAACACCTAAAGCTCCACGAGGTTCCGGCAGGGGATGGTGGCGAACCCTGCTGTACTCTTTCACCACAACTTTGTTTCTGTTGTACCTGTAATTCAAAGGGTCAGCCTTGTCACACTGTGTCACACTGAATATCCCCTAGAACTACGTTAAGGGTACACGTGTCTGTGGAGTGCTCAGCCGCTTGCACGTTAATTTCACGAGCAGGCTGTTCCGTTGATCGGATCAACTGGAACCGTCGACGTCGTAAGCGACGGAGAGCCAACAACAAATGTGATGGCAATACAAGTAACACATGCTTTAGATTTAAATATTACTTAAAAAGTCAAGAAGAATCAGGAAAGCTAATTACTCATTATTTAATGATTAAAATTTATTTAATCTATTCTGTGAAGTTAGGAACAACTAATTAACGACGTAGTGTAGTTTGTGATGAAAATGAAATATTTAATTATCCAGGTGATGGAACACCGACCAAATTACATCAAATCAATCGATTTAAGTTGAATATAAACATTGACGATCGCCTTAACATGGGTTAATTACAACACTTAATATAATTACCAGAAATACACAAAAGATGGCCAGGTCGTTGATAATGTTTCTTTCGCCTCAATAATGTTACCGGTGTCATGCGTTGAATGTCCCTAACGCGATTTAATATGCTTTGAAACAGCTTTCATTTATATCAGTTTATTCTGTCAGTTATATTCAGTCTATATTAGATCAAAAATACTTCACCTGACAAAAATAACTATTTATTTAAATATCTGCGGGTAAATGTAGGGTGGGGGGGTGTGATTTAAATTCCGGACCAGTAAGTAATTGCAAATACTAAAAGTTAACGTGGCGCTTCTGAAACGAAGAATTAACTCTTCAAAATGCAGGGGTTGGACAAAATAATGGAAACACCTAGCATCATAATTTTGAAATATCTATAAAACCGTCAAAAGCTTGTTTATTTTTATGTTGTTTATACGATTTGCTAGAATTGCTGTTTCTTTTCAGATATCATCAGAAAAAGGTAATAAAATTCATTAAAATGACAGATCTATGTCATGTAGCTGTAAGCGGCTCAGCATCATGACCGCACCTTCTTGATACAGTGTTTCAACTACCGTATATGACTGACTACAAACTGGTATTCTCATCTTTCTTGTGTCTACGAACTTCTCACTTCGATGGCTGATGGACACTTTCGTTGTCTTCTTCTCATTGCTATTCTTAAACGTACTCAACACGGGCATACACCTCCGCCTACACACACATATATTTTGTTCTCATGACAGCCTGTCAATTATTCTGCATACATGACGCACACGTTTACATATCAACAAATCTTCTGTTAATCCTTCTTATACGGATGTGTGTCTCCTTTCCCTCTGGAATTTATTGGTTCTATTTAATTTCACTTCATTGTGACGGCTCTGTGATGTGGTACAAAAGAGCTATTCTCATCACCTCACATCGCACTTTAAAGGTATTGCAAATGGCCTAGTTGAAGGCCCCATCTTTCAAGTTCTTTTACAGGGCTTAGAAAAACTGAAGGACTGCTGCAATTATTGTGTGTGAATCTGAGAGGGGATTTTGTTGAATAAAATCATAATTAATTGATCCTCCTGTATTTCCTTTTACCCAAAGCCTTTCCAGTCTGCCTTCAGTATACCACTTACCCCTAACAATACGTTTCACTCCTGACCCATCAGAAAAAATGTTTAGACGGGTGAATACAAATATCCTTTTAGCCATGTCATTTCACATCCAGCCCACAACAAAATTTCCATGATCCAAACCCTCCATGTGGTTCACACATAGCTGCACTAATAAACTTCACTTGTAGTCACAGAACTCAAGGCTTACAAAGACAGGAGGCTCTCGTTCACATTCAAAACGTGGGAGACATTTGCTCAGGGGCACATCTCTTGTAAAACCACTGTCCAGCGTACAAAGGAAGCTTTTGTGATTCATATGACTTGCCAATTTTGGAGGGCTTGAAAAGGTCATCAGCAATGCCTCTTCCTGCAGACAACAAAAAAATAAACAACCAGAAACATGTTTATAAAGATCTGTATGTTTATGTTTATATATCTATGTACCACATGATTTTATTTTGAATTTTCGAAGAATTTTCAGAAATGAAATTTTTATTTGCAAATAAATGGGAATAATTTATCACAAATTATTAGGAAAGATTTTACATGTTTTTTCCCCCGTTATTGTGTTTGTTTTACTTCTATTTCTAGAGAAGGTTTTCAATAAATCCCCTCAGTATTTTCCTCTTGGACATATATGTTTCTTTGCTGTGGGTGTATTTTAAGGTTAAGTTTACATGGGAAAGGTTTCTCATGTTTCATTATTAAAAGGCTTCTCTCCACTGTGTATTTGTTTATGCTTATTCAAATGACTTTTACAAATAAATGATTTCTCACATGTTTCACAATGATAGGGCCTTTCTCCAGTATGACTACGAGTGTGAACTATAACATTATATGGACTTGAGAAGGATTTTCCACATATCTCACAATAGAATGCTTTTACTCCACTGTGTGTTCTTTTGTGAGCAACATAATGTGACTTTTCATTGAATGAATTACCACATTTTTCACAAATAAAAGCTTTTTCGCTTGTGTGTATTTTCTTGTGAAGTACAAGGTGAGTATTCGTAGCAAATGATTTTCCACATACTTCACAGTGGAAGGGTTTTTCTCCAGTGTGTGTTCTTTTGTGAACAACTAGATGTGTCTTATCGGTGAAAGATTTCGCACATATTTCACAACAGAAAGGTTTTTCTCCGGTGTGAATACCCATATGGGCAACATATTTAGAATGATGCACAAAACCTTTCCCACAAATATCGCAGTGAAACAGTTTTTCCCCAGTGTGAAATCTTAAGTGAACTTTTAATTTACTATTTGTGATAAAACTTTTCTCACATATTTCACAGTGGAAAGGTTTCTCTCCAGTGTGAATACGTATGTGAGTTACAAGCTGTGCGTTCTGTGGGAAAGATTTCCCACACACTTCACAGTGGAAAGGTCTTTCTCCAGTGTGAATTCGTTTATGCCGTATTAACGAACTATTCTCAATAAACGACATTCCACATATTTCACAGTGGAAGGGCTTTTCCCCAGTGTGAGTACGTCTGTGGATAACAAGCCTGAAATTCCGAGCAAATGTTTTTCCACATATTTCACAGTGGAAAGGTTTATCTCCGGTGTGTGTCCTTTTATGCTTTGTTAAGGAACTGTTAGTGACAAAGGATCTTCCACATTCTTCACAGTGGAACGGTTTTTCTCCCGTGTGGCTGCATTTGTGGACAACAAGGTGAATATTTTTTGAATATGACTTTCCGCAGATTTCGCAATGATAAAATTTTTCCCCAGTATGCATTCGTTTGTGCCTCGTTAATGTACCACTCATGGCAAATGATTTTCCACAGATTTCACAGTGGAAGGGATTTTCCCCCGTGTGTCTACGTTTGTGAACAACAAGATAAGATTTATGATGAAATGATTTTCCACATATTTCACAGTCAATCTGTTTCTTCTTCTTGTGTAAACTTTTGTGTTTCTTTAAATCACTGGCATTCACAGAAGTTGTTTTAGAAGTGTTCAAAAGGTTAACATCGTCCATATTAAACTTGAAGAATTCTTGAAACTGAGAAAATGTCTTTGAATAGAATCTCTTATAGTTTGCTTTGTTTATGATAGCCAAATCATGGAACTTTGTTTAAATGTTTGGAAAATATATCAATGTATATATTATTTTCTACATAATACTAGAAGAAGGTTTCTTGCTGGTTGGAACATCACCAAGTGGCACACATATTGCAGACCAAAAGACTTCTATGTCTACGTTAATAGAAGTTATGTAGGCTGAAAACATACATATTACAGGTGGAGACAGCATTCATAGACTGGTACAAGATATTCCAGTGGAATCTGTTTTTGAACGACGGGTTGTATTGGAACATTCAGCACAGCTGTGAAGAAAGAAAATATACGACTGCGTAAGATAGAGTCTGGAGAACGGAAACACGAGTATAGACATTTCACAAGTAATCAGATACTGTCAGTTTTCAAAGAATATATTTCTAGAAACTAAATAATGTCATTTGATGCTTTTAAAAAGTTAATCTAGTATTTAGTAGACATGCCTTGTACAGTTTTTTACTTGTTGAACTTGAAGGCGGGGGTAAAGAATACCCGTTTTCGGCGTAACAAAAACCCTAACCCTAACCCTAACCCTAACCGCCGGGGATATGTATTCTTTACTTTCGCCAAAATGAATAAGTATCCGCACAGATACGTATTCATACGGTACTACTAAAGCAGCGCGGACCCGAACGCGCAGTCGCGCTAGCTAGTCTTGAGTGGTCGATCCTAACCCTAACCCGCGTGTGCAAATGAATACGTGTTTAGGGTTAGGGTTAGGATCGACCACTCACGACTAGCTAGCGCGGACGCGTGACTGCGCGTTCGGGTCCGCGCTGCTTTAGTAGTACCTATTCATACAGGTTATGATGAGGGCTGCTTATGTTTTTGAAATGTCTATGTGTGCATGAAGTTATATTAAATTGTGATCATTCGTCACACTTCGAATGTAAGTTGTGATGGCAACACAAATAATACTTACTTTAGGATTAAATGTTACCTAAAAAGTCAAGAAAGTACAATAATCATTAGTTGATGATTAAGACACGTTTCAGTTGCGGCGAGCTGGCAGAAACGTTAGCACCCCGGGCGAAATGCTTAGCGGTATTTCGTCTGCCGTTACGTTCTGAGTTCAAATTCCGCCGAGGTCGACTTTGTCTTTCATCTTTTCGGGGTCGATAAATTAAGTACCAGTTACGCACTGAGGTCGATGTAATCGACTTACTCCCTTTGTCTGTCCTTGTTTGTGCCCTCTATGTTTAGCCCCTTGTGGGCAATAAAGAAATAAGAAACGTTTCAGTTGGCCGGGAAAGCGAGGAACAACAAATTAACATAGTTTCTGATGAAAACAAAATATTTATTCCTTCAGGTGATGGAACACCGACCCTATTACATCATATCAATAGATCTAAGTTAATTATAAACATTAAGATTCACCTTAACATGAGTTAATCACTACATGTAATATAATTAAATTACCTGAAATACACCAAGTTGGCTGGGTCTTTGATAATTGATCTCTCGCCTGAATGACACTATCGGTGACGTAAGTTAAGTGTCCCTAACACAATTTAATACACTTTAAAACATGCTTTAGCTATATTAATTTGCGCATTCATTTATGTCCAGCCTATGGTCTAAATCAAACATACATCACACGACAAAAATTGCTAATTATTTAAATAATTGTGGGGAAAACGAAGGAATACAAATTCGGAAGAGCAATTATAGAAAATACAAAAGTTAAATTGGCTTGCCCGAAACGAAGAAGTAAATTCTTCCAAATAGATTAGATTACGCTTTCATCACTTATTTGTTTCTCTTTTCTTATTTTCCACTTATTCTATCCCTCTCCTTTGCTGAACCGCTAAGTTACGGGGACATATACACACCAACATCGGTTGTCAAGCGACGGTGGTGGTGATGTGGGGGGGGTGTACAAACACAAACATATATATATATATATATATATATATATATATATATATATATACGACGGGCTTCTTTCAGTTTCCGTCTACCAAATCCACTCACAAAATTTTATTAGAGTCAAACTTCCTAAACATTACGCAGCAGACACAAAATGCATCTTAATTGATAAACAAAAATACGAAATATTAAAAAAAATCATTCAAATCCGTTATATTAGCTTGTCAAGAAAGTTCTTGCGGAATTTTAAATTTTGGTTTTAAATTATGTATTTTCAAATTAATTTTCATTAAATTACTTTGACTTTAATATCATTTTAAAGCCCGTGTTTAGCTCTATTTAATCGTGTTACTCTTTTTCTTTTCGAATAATTAGGCCATTTTTTTCCGGAACGTTGAATACAACATGGACAAAAAGCTAATTCGCACAATTTTCTTATTCTAGTTCAAGCTAGGCCGAAAAGCTGCTGAAACAGCTCGCGATATCAACGATGCGTTTGGCCCAGGAACCACTAATGAACGTACAGCAGAATGGTAGTCCAAGAACTTTCGTAGTGGTAACGAGAGTCTTGAAGATGATAAGTGTAGTGGTCAGCCATCGGATATTGACAACGATTAATTAAGAGCCTTAGTCGAAGCCAATCCACGCACAACCTTTCGAGAGCTTGCTTCTGAATTAGACGTAACGTATACGACAATTTCCAACCACTTAAAAGGGATCGGAAAAACAAAAATACTTGAGAAATGGGTGCCGCGCGAATTGAACGACAACAAAAAGAAATGCCGTTTTGAGGTGTCGTCTTCCCTTCTTTTACGCAACAAGAACGATCCATTTCTCGACCGGATTGTGACTTGCGATGAAAAGTGGATTCTTTACGACAACCGGCGACGCTCAGCTCAGTGGTTGAACGCCGACAAAGCTCCACAGCACTTCCCGAAGCCAAAACTGCACCAAAAGAAGGTCATGTGACTGTTTAGTGGTCTGTGGTTGGTCTCATCCGTCACAGCTTTTTGGATCCAGGCGAAACCATTACGTGAAGTACTGTCAGCAAATGGATGAAATGCATAAGAAACTCCAACAACAACAACCAGCATTGGTCAACAGAAAAGGACCAATTCTTCTCCACGACAACGCTCAGGCGCACGTCGCCCAACTGACCCTGCAGAAGTTGAACGAATAGGGCAACGAAACTCTGCCTCATCCGCCATACTCACCAAAACTACCATTTTTTCAAGCATCTCTTCCTGCTTGAGAAATTCTTCAAAAACCAAGACGAATGCCAAACACACCTTCATCGCCATCAGAGCGCAGGATTTTTAGGCTAATGGCATAAACTTGTTTCGTGTTGGCAAAGGTGTGTTGATTCTGATGGTGTTTATTTCGATGGATAAAGTTTTGTTTCAGCCGAGATATGTGCATTTGAATTTAAAGGTTAAAAACCGCAGGAACTTTCTTGACAACCTAATAGATCCACTGGTGTCAGAGGTGAGGTTTGAAACCCTACCCTCAGGTGGTAGAATATAATGAACTTAAATTGATTTAAACGATTAAAAAAAATTGATGAACTAACAGATAATGAACAGTAAAAGCGTAACTGCCGAAGAGTGAGGCTCATGTAAGACGTTCTTCTTCATTTTAATTATACAAGGTGTCCACGAAGTCTGGTCTACATGGAGTAAATAAAATCATAACTTAAATAAACAATTAAATATAAGAAATAATAATTTCTTGAAGTACGTGTTAATCCCCATGGACCCAGACTTTGTAGACACCCTGTATATATATATTTCATTCATTGTTTTGTAATTTATGTCCCCACTATGTTCGGGCCTTTGTGTCTAATAAAGAAATAAGTACAACTAATTAACTAATTTGTGAGGTGTTTATAGAAGTTTACAAGTATAGTTATTATTCTATTTCGAGACCTTTGCAAGTTACTTTTTAACAGCTTCATCCATAAATTTAAAACGAAAGTGGTCGTATTAAAAGAAAAAACGTCAAACCTTTTAATAAGTAAAAATAAAATACTAATTTGTCATTAAACAGATTATTTAATAAGTGACTTTAAGCATTCATATACAGTAATCCCTCGACTATTGCGGGTTTTACCTTCCAAACCCCCACGAGATAGGTAAAAATGCCCGAAGTAGAAATAGTACTGTACTGTATATTTTTTAAAATTATTTTTTATAATTTGTATATATTTGTTTTATTATAAATGCAAAACAACACGACAGAGGAATCGACGTAAGCTTGAATAATAAACAGCGATTTGGCGAGGGATTATTGTATTCGATCCGCTTTATCAGGATAGCCAGCCTATTTTTATATTTACCAGATTGTGTAAGTTTCATTAGTTCCACAGGTAGGATTACGTAAAAAAAAAAAAAAAAAAAAATCAATATATATCCATTTTACCCGAAGTAAAATGACGGAAAAATCGGATCTTGTGAAAGCTAATTACTCATTAGTTGGTGATTAAAACATATTTCCGCTGTTCGGTCAAGCGTGAAATAACCAATTAACGATTTAATTTGTAATGAAAATAAAATATTTAACCATCCCAGTGATGGAACACCGTCCCTGTCATATCGTATCAATAGATTTAATTTGAATATAAACATTAACATTCACCTTTTACACGAGTTAATTACTACACATAATATAATTAAATTACGTGAAACACACCAAGTTGGCCGTCACGTTGATAATTGTTCTCTCGTATCATTGACACAACCGGCGATATGAATTAAATGTCCATAATATAATGTAATACACTTAACGCATTTCAATTATATTATCAATTTACTCTTTCATTTACGTGAAACCTATAATGATCAAATCTTCGTCTCGCAGTCCTCCTGCATGTGATAATATCCCATGTATGGGAGGGGGGGGGAGGAGATATTCTGATAAAAAAACTTGCAGTCAAAACGGTCCAAGTCATCTTGCAATGCTTGTCACTAGAACCGGTAATTCTTCAGATGAACACCCGCACGATCTTCACTAGGGTGTTGGGGTTTTAGGGTTAGGGTTTAGGGTTACGGTTTGGGTTAGGGAATTCCGTCCCTAACCTTAACGTAACCCGAAACACTAAACCCTAACCCTAAAACGCTAACCCTGACCCTAACACCCTAGTGAAGATCGTGCTGGTGTTAATCTGAAGAATTACCGTAGAACCTTCTATTTCGACCGAGAGACTGGCCAAAGTATTGTACAAGCTGTTGCCACTGTATTTTACAGGGAAGAGTTAGGATTTGTTTGGGGGGGGGGGGGGCCAAAATACTAAAATACTACATAAGGTGGGAATTGCAATTCATAGCAAATGGACCCATTTTTATGCATTTAACTTTGCTGCAGCAGCCCAAATGCACATAAAACACCCCTGCAGCTGCCCCTGTTTTATAAAGTCCTATGGTGATGGGTGGGTGGGTGGGTGTCGATGTGTCATATCCACATACATGCAAAGGATGAAAGGAAATCGGAACAAGCAGGCCGAATGTGAGATGGCTATCATCTGACAAGATGAAACAATCATCGTGTGTGTATACATTATTTGTGCATGCGTTTGTGTGTGAGCAAGTGTAGAAATATGTGCGTAGGCATTGCTTCCTTTGCTTGACCTTTCATTTTTCTATTCTTTCTCTCTTCCATTCTCTAATCAAGACCACTCCTAGACTTCTTCAATGTAAGCTTTGTTATATTTCGTGCATTATTATTTGATAAGATTCAACAGCATTTAAACACACACACACACAGTATATATATATATATATATATATATATATATATATATATATATATATATACCGGAGTAAGCATATGAAATGTGCAACAAGGTGGAAAAAAGAGTACTCAAATACCAGAGGTAGAGTAATATGCTTTATTTAAAAGCAGCAGAAATATAACAATTTCTGCTGCTTTTAAATAAAGTATATATATATATATATATATATATATATCATAAATATATAGGGATTGACAGTAACCTGCTTCTCCAACATGCTGAGAATTCAGAAATAGCAGCCAAAGAACTACTGAGCTACCCGGCAAAATTGTTAATTATTAATTTTATTACTAATTGACGATTCCCTGCCCTGCATATCTATATATATATATATATATACACACACACACACATTCTTTTACTTGTATTAGTCATTTGACTGTGGCCATGCTGGAGCACCGCCTTTAGCCAAGCAAATCGACCTCAGGACTTATTCTTTGTAAGCCTAGTACTTATTCTATCAGTCTCTTGGGCCGAACTGCTAAGTTACGGGGACATAAATATACCAGCATTGGTTGTCGCGTGATGACGGGACAACAAACACAGACACAAACATACACAAATATATACATATTTACACACACACATATATATATATGACGGGCTTCTTTCAGTTTCCGTCTACCAAATCCACTCAAAAGACTCTGGTCGGCCCGAGGCTATAGTAGAAGACACTTGCCCAAGGTGCCATGTGCCTGGAACCATGTGGTTGGTAAGCAAGCCTCACAGCCACTCCTGCACCTATACATACATAGATACTAAATGAATAAATATTCGAAAATATTTATATAAGTATTATTAATTATTATCATTACCAAAATGAATAACAACAACAATAATATAAGTGACCAGCAAGTAAAAGCTGATAAATGGCAAATCCAGAATTTAAATAAAATTAATTTATAATTATAATACGACAGACGAAGTACCAGCATTGCTGTAAAAATCAGTTGAAAGGTTTTTTTAGAGAATTTTTCCACTGATTTTCACAGCAATGCTGGTACTTCGTCTGTCGTATTATAAATAAATTATAAAATTGTGTGTATATATATATATATAGAGAGAGAGAGAGAGAGAGAGAGATATACAGGGCAGGGAATCGTCAATTAGTAATAAAATTAATAATCAACAATTATGCCGGGTAGCTCAGTATGAAAAAACCTTTTCGGTAAAGCCATTTATAATCATAAATATATAGGGATTAGCAGAAAACCTGCTTCTCCAACATACTGAGAATTCAGAAACAGCAGCCAAAGAACTACTGATTCTAAAACTACAAATATTCATGGTACACACGGAACTAAAGACTTCTGTCTTTAGTTCTGTGTGTACCATGAATATCGCTATCAATTAGAGAAAAATTTGTAGTTTTAGAATCAGTAGTTCTTTGGCTGCTGTTTCTGAATTCTCAGGATGTTGGAGAAGCAGGTTTTCTGCTAATCCCTATATATTTATGATTATATATATATATATATATATATATATATATATAGTGGATGTCGGTATGCACATACCTGTACGTATATATGCATATACTCATTTACTTTTGTTTTTACATGATTGAACGCAGCGTCTCACAAAAATTGTAAGTAGTTCGTAAACTTATCCTCCGACGCTACTCTATCTCTTTCCTTTCTCCCCCCCCCTCGTTCTTCCTCTGTACTACTACGTATCTCGCCTTACCCCTCTTGTTCTTCCTCTGTACTACTACGTATCTCGCCTTACCCCTCTTGTTCTTCCTCTGTTACTACTACGTATCTCCTTTTCCCCCTCGTATTTCCTCTCGTTGCTCACCATTCTTCTACTTCCTCCCTCTACCACTCTCTCTCTTCCCTTTACACCGGCATGGTCACATGCTTCCGGTCAATAATCCTTTCCTTCCTTGGCTTTCGCCAAGTAACACACGCCACCACTTTGTCTCTCTCGGTTCCGTGCCTCATCGCGTTCATACACACATAATTTTTCTCGTCTGGCCGTAAAGCCTTCTGTTTGTTTTCCTGTCTTGTTGTTCGTCCGCCACTACATTCCTCCATGGCTAGATTTAATTTGCGTATACAGATTTAATCTGCGATCCATGGGACGAGCCGTTTTAACGTTGCGTCCTGCCCGAAGCTCGTCGAAACGCCGGTGTTAAAACGTGGGTAGCTGATGAAGTAGAATGTTCTCTATGTGGCTCGTGTGTTCTCGTCTACGTTTGTTTGCAATGTCCTGTACCCAGATATGCACCTATACATACAGGTGGATGTCGGTATGCACATACCTGTACGTATATATGCATATACTCATTTACTTTTGTTTATATATATATATATATATATATATATATATATATATATATATAGTCTCTTTTCAACTGGTTTTTCAGCCCTTCCTTTCACCCACTTTTTTTATGTTATCCTCCCCACCCCTCTTTGGACACATACCAAACCTTTAAAGGAAATCTAAAAGGAAATAAAACCAGTTGGAAAAAATGCTTTAAGCAGGAAACTCCAGTCCTCGGGGAAAATAGTTAGGATTTGTAAGTACTTTGTGGTAAGCAGTTTGCTTGCTAACCATATGGTTCTGGGTTCAGTCCCATTGCATGGCACTTTGGTCAAGTGTCTTCTGCTATAACTTCAAGTTGACTTAAGCATTGTGAATGGATTTGGTAGACTGAAACTGAAAGACGCCTGTTATTTTCATATTTGAACTCAGAAAATTCTACCAATAATAATACTAATAATGTTGATGATTATTATGATGGTGATGATGATAGTGGTGGTGTGTGTTTTGTAGCACCTTGGGCAAGTGTCTTCTACTATAGCCTCGGGCCGACCAAAGCCTTGTGAGTGGATTTCGTAGAGAGAAACTGAAAGAAGCCCATCATATATATGTATGTGTGTGTGTTTGTCCCCTACCACCATTGCTTGACAACCGATGTTGGTGTGTTTATGACCCCGTAACTTAGCAGTTCGGCAAAAGATACCGATACTAGGCTTCCAAAGAATAAGTGCTGGAGTCAATTTGTTTGATTAAAGGCGGTGCTCCAGCATGGCTGCAGTCAAATGACAAACAAATAAAAGAAGGCTATTTTGTAGATCACATCAGCTGGAACCCTTGTCATAACTAGAGGAGTACCAGTTTATTTGTGTGGATGTATATATGTGCATGTGTATGCTTGTTAGTTTTGTTTGATAGTCTTCACATTATATTAGAGTTCTAAATATGAAGGCCACTGCCATACAAGCAGCATCATTTTATTCCTCATCATCATCATCCAACCCATGCTGGCATGGTTTGGATCAGTGGTTCCCAAATGCTTTTAGGCTGCCGCCTCCTTGGCCACATTCCTTGTGCCCCTACCCCAACTAACCATCAAAAACACAGGACCTCTTTCTGAAGCAAATTCAAAGCAACTGTATTTCACAAAACTTGACAACTATGATGACGACAGTGATGACATTGATGATAATGACAACAATGATGACGATGATGATGAATGCTCAGAAAAAAGAAGACAAACAAACAAGGAAAAAAGAAATTTACAAGCTTCGTGGTTGTTAAGGTCTTGTATTTTCAAACTAATTATTTACAAAAATAGAAAATAAGAAAACAATTCTGTCAGAACGGCTCTTCCTATTCTTGTCTTTTTAGACCAAAACTTGATTGGTTTAACTCTTTTGATCCCTACATACCTGAAACTGCTCCTAGTTCTACAGGGTGTCCACAAAGTCTGGGTACATAGAGTCCATTTGACTTCTTTTTCTGGGGTATGTTGAAAGAGAAAGTTTACTCAATAAAGATTACAGATTTAAACCACATGCGAGGATGCATTACCAGTAAGTGTACTGGAATTGATTGCAATGTAGACTTACTTAGAGTTCACCTGAATTTTTTTAAGGTGCATCAAGTTATGCATTGAAAATGATGGAAATCATTTTGAAAATATTATTTATCAACATTATATTAAATAAAATTGTTTTGTTTTAAAAGTATGTGTTAATCCCCTCCATGTACCCAGACTTTGTGGACACCCTGTATAATACAAATGTCTTGTTTTAAACCTTTAGCTGACCATATTTAAACTGGTCATACTTATGTTCAGACCAGCCAGATCAGACTGCTCACACCTACTCTACAATGTCATTCTAAAAATAAACACTCCTATCATTGAAATCTCAAAGCTATGAGATAATCCATGGTTAATTCAAAACAATGGGAATTAATAAACATTTTACATTTGATAGCGTAATTTGAATGCTAAACAGTTAGCCCTTTGGCATTTAAACTGGCCCAAATATTCTACCTGTTTTTATGTTCAGACCAGCTAGATCTGGCCTGTCACACCTACCCTACAATGTCATTCTAAAAATAATCTCAAGGCCACAAGATAATTAATTCATGATTAATACAGAACAGTGTGGATAAAAAATGATTACATTTCACAGAATAATCTGGATGCTTAATGGTTAACCCTTTAGCATTTAAACTTGCCATGTCTCTGCCCCAAATATTCTATCAGCCACATCTGATCTCTCACACTTACCCTACAATGTCATTCTAAAAATAAATAACCACATCATAGAAATCTCGGAGTAACAAACTAATGCATGATTAATTCAAAACAATGTGAATAATAAAT